>NW_015151509.1:214204-218573 GCF_000732505.1 Cyprinodon variegatus
AGATATACCTGATAACAGAGGGCAGAAGGCTACACAAAAAATAATCTTGACTTAATAAATTATTAATATCAAAAATGTATTTCTGTTTTTTCTTTTTACATATTTTGTTAAAAGGCCAAATACGGACTTCAAACAAAAAAAAGTAATTTTCTGTTTTGTTTTATTCTTGGATCGGGCTTTAAAGGGTTAAAGAAGATTTTTTTTTTTACGAAAGTAAAGCAGGTAAAACTAAAACTTTTCCACTTGAGGAGTTCTGGATAGAAAAAATTTCTATTTCTTTTTATCTTAAATGGTATAATTGGTATAATTACTGTTCTAAGTGGGTTGCTCTGTCAGCTAAAGGCATATTTTATATTCTCTATACTCTAGTAAACATATAATCGATTACTAAAATAGTTGACTATTTTTTCAATAATCGATTAATCACGATTATTATATTATTAATCATGATTAATTGTTTGAGCCCTAGTTCATGCAACAATTGCTTTTTATGGGTAACTATTACATTAAGCCAGATTCCTACAGTATGCAACTATTAGTTCCACAGATTCCTCTACCAGAGTGAACCTGGATGTCTTGACTGCTTTCTCAACCAAAGCTATCATTGTCTGGCCTGTCAGTTTAGATCAGTAGTCTCAAACTCCAGTCCTTGAGGGCGTATGTCCTTCTGCTCTGAAATGCATCTCTGCTTCAACACATCTGACTCCAATATAAGCTGATTAACAGAGCTCTGCAGTGCTTGACTACATGCTACTGAGAAAATTAAGCCATTTGATGCAGGTGTGTACAGCGAGGGACATATCTAACAGTTCCAGGACAATGGCCATCGATTATTTGAGTTTGACACCAGTGGTTTAAATCAATAGCCCCACCCTAGTAGGTTTGCAGTAAGACTATCTTTAATTTTAAATATGGATCTAACAGTGCTTCATGAGATGTTCAAAGCTCAGGATATTGCTTTGGAACTTAATACAGCTTTTAATATCTTCACAACTTCATCCCTGACCTGTATGGTATGTATGGCTTTAGTATAAAAGAAACATTTTGTTCACTAATGTTCTTGTAAGATTCTAGTAATAAAGTTTATTCTGTGATTCTCATTGTAATGCCTTTGGAAGACAGAAAGGCATAGAAAAAAAGGAAACAGGGCCAAAGAAGCACTGCAGCTTAAATGTGTCATGTATACCAAACATATTCACCAATATTACAGAATCAACGCAACTGAGACTAAAATGCTAAAACAATTATCCAATAATAAAGTCTGTTAATCTCACCATACACTATGCAGGTACTCCACCCGGATGTAGAATGATTAAAACTAATGCCATGAACTACTGCCTGATTTATTCAGCTATTAATTATCTGACCACTTGCAGGCACATGGAAAGCATATCAACGTCATTCCAAGAAAGTCTGGTGACCTTTTTTTATGAAAACGTAAATACGTAAAACAAGACAATGAAACAATGGAACATCTTCTCTCCGTTTTTCATTTTTAAAACTTATTAAAATTATGTGCCACAGGGATTTAATAGCAGCTCCACAATGAAAAACATCCCCATGTCCTCAAAATCTCAACTTCCAAACCCTAAAGGCAGTTCTGCTGCAAACCGCCTCCATAATTTCATGAAAGGCAACACCTGTCACATCCGTGGAGCACTGTCGAGCTCTGCTCCTAGTTCTTTGAAGCCCCAAGAGAGCAGACACAGGAGGTTAGGCTGGAGCAAAGCAGGCTGGAGCGCATCAGAAAATGATTCTATATTCTAATAGTGAAGGATGGAGAGCAGGTTTACGGACAGTGATGTTGGAGTTGTCTCTTAGTGGAACTGTTCTAATTATTTAACATAACAGAGTTGATGAGCATACATGAGCGGAGTGAAGCGAACATGGAGGATGTGAGATCCTGGAGGCAATGCGAACAGACTCTGGCCTCTCTTGCTCTCTGTCCCAAATTAAAGCCATTATCATAACTGCTGAAATTCACACAGGCTATGCAGCGCTGGGAGCCTACTCTGTTTCCCCTTAGAGATAGAGACTGACTTCACTGATGACAACGCAAAATATTTTTTGTTTTTTTGAGGTTTTTGCAGCACTAGTGGTTACAGAGTAGTCTGACAGGAAAGGGGGTATGAAAGAGACATGTGGCAAAGAACCACAGGCGGACTTGAACCCGGGTCAATCTCGTCGAGACCAAGGCCTCTGTAATTGGGCCGTGCAGGATAACCACTGCGCCACCAAAGCATGGCAAAAGGATATATTGCTAAAGATCCTAATGAGACAGACAGTAGGTCAGACAGAATGGAGAAGTAAAGCACATCTAGTGCATTTCATAATAAAACACACTTAATGGCATTGCAATTTCAACAAATTTTATATTCAGTGAGACAAGGTCACAAATAAGTCAGTCAGAGGTCTTGGTAGTTATTTGACCCCAAGAATGACAAGATTTTTTTTATTCTGAAAATGGAAAATCACAACATTTTGATAAGGATAACAACAGAAAGGAGAAGAAATGCAGCAAAATAAGGGAAATTTGTCCTAATTATCACTATATATAGTGAGTGTAGCCTGTTTGTGAGTCCAACTGCCTCAGGTGATGTTAGATACATCAACAAATCCGAAAATGCATCCACTGTCAGCATGGCACAATATCCTACAGATGACGAAGCAGGTAACATGTTTTTAAAAAAAACCACCAGCATACCAGAGAGATAGGAACTAGTAGGGAAGCATTTAAACCAACCTATGAGGACTTTATTGACAAGCTCTTTTTATATATAGGTAGATTATTTGCTAATTAGGTCAATCTAATCATACTAGGGAGGGGCTAGTTGCAAATTCACACTTTTTAGATATTTCTTTTTAAAGATTTTCAAGAAATCTTTTATTTTTCATTAAACTTCCAACCCTGTCTTGGTAGAAGTAAGAAATTTAAAATAATGCTTGAAGATTCACCAATTTCTATGAAACTAGTAAAAAAAAACAACTAAAACTTCCTAAAGAGTTGTTAAATTGTTGAGTTCTCCAGAAATCTGAGATTCATTTAAAAACTCATCTAACCTCAATTCTTAGCTGCTTCTAAATCTAGTAAAGAAGCCTTTTCAGAAAGGTGGATAAAACTACCTTGAACAAAATCAATATGATGATGAAGCAAATACAATAAACAGAACAATGAATCTGAAAAATAGAATCAAATATGACTTACGCAATGTACTGTTCAGTCTTGTTGAATTTCTTGGCAAGGTACTTTGCGGATGCCTTGCTGGGTATCTTCACAAAGGACAGCTCTTTGCCATATCGAGTCAAGTTGCATGGAGTCTCGCACACGCAGTAATCATTATCCCTCTCAACAAGAAAGTCTAGAAAATTAAGGAGACAGATGGAGGGAGAAGAGGAAGTGAGGTAAAAAAAGACAGAGATCCGAAGAGAGAGGAGAGGGACAGATTAATTTATCCTCATCCTGGCATGACAATCAAAATGCCAACTGAGTGCGACTCATCAAGAAAGAGACGACCTCAGAGACATTGAAATATAGAAGACAGGCGTTAGATGCATGCTGACAGAGCGAGAGGGACAGCTGCAACTAGAGGGCAACATGCAAAGTGTGCCACGGAGGAGTAAGAGACTGCAAGTCAGGAAGAAAAAAAGCAGCGAACACGAAAGGCTTGAGAGGTTTTAGCTTGTGGCGAGGCAAAAAAGGAAAGCCTCAGTGGTACCATCATGTTGAAGGAACGCTATTATCTGTTATCAGATTGGATCAAGAGCTCTGAACAGTGGGATACATATACACTATCAGTTTTCACACATCATGCTGGTTTATTTTCTTACCCAAGGCAGGGTCTGCACATTCCTTGTACTGCTCCGGGGTGCAGTATGGGGCATCTCCTAAGGACAGGCAGAAACAAAACAAAAAAAACAAAAAACACAAAAACAAAACAGAATCAGTTTGAAGGAAAGCAGAGAAGACAACAAAGATCTGGGCTCAACTTTTGTTACTCTTCTTTCACGAGTATTGTCATAGAACTTCAATTCAATCTAGTTTATTTATGTAGCGCCAATTCACAACACGTCATCTAAAGGCACTTTACAGTTCAACCAGATCATCCAGTCAAATTGATTTCAAAGGAAAACCAGCTGATTGCATTGACTCATTGACTCAAATACAATCCCTCACACTAAGCATGCTTGTAGCGACAGTGGAGAGGAAAAACTCCCTTTTAACAGGAAGAAACCTCCAGCCTCAGTGTGAGCGGCCATCTGCCGAGGCTGACTGGGGTTGAAGGAGACAGAAATAGAGATACAAAAAGCAGCTGCAAAAGGCAGCCCCATCCAGGAAACACACAGCCAGGCAGACAAGCTACGAGCCAGC
>NW_015151509.1:218583-233006 GCF_000732505.1 Cyprinodon variegatus
AAGAGTCCAGGAAAAACACAACCAGGCAGATGAGCTCTGAGCCCGCTCCCATTTTAGAGGATAAAGTGAGCACATCCAGCCAGTCACAGTCAGAGAAACAGGACTACACTGAAAAAACAAGCCAATCTTGAACATCTATAAACAAAGGTGTTGATGGCAGCAGCACAGCTGATATTTCTGATTCCATTTATCACTGCTTAAACGTTTCTGTCAACATTGTTCTTATCCATCTCATTCTAGAAGTCCAGCCATTCATTCCAATCCATCAAGGCAACACTGAATAAAGGTCTGCTGTGGATGAACAGGAAATTACTTCCCTGCTACGGGCAATATTTCATGGGATTTTCCCTAACAATTACTCAGCTGACAGAGAGATCTAGAGACCGGAGCACAAACCACCGGGGAGGATTTATCCCGTTCTCTGCACCCTCATACCCACAACCAGGTAGCATAAAATCCTGATGATCACAGGCGGATTTTCAGGCTGATCTGCGACTGACAACAGAGATGTTGGAGAGGTGGCAGGTGAGTGAGCGTTAACAAAGTCCCAATCCAAATGTTTCCTCTGTGCCAAACCCCCTTTTCAATTTGCCATCTGAGATCTCACACTGTGATTAAAAGCACGAGGTAGGCAGCAAACGCCAGCTTTAATCACTGCACAAACACAAAGAGAAAATGGTTGAGTTTTCCGATCCACTGGAGTGTGAAAGTGTGTGATTTTCTAAGACAGCTGCTAAAAACTGTCAGTTCCTTGAGTAAAACTGTCACCGTCACCATTTTACACACACACTTTTACAGAAAGTTTACAGCAACCTCCACTACGGCATTTCTTCTGCCTTCTTAAATGTAGATGTATGCATTGTGTGTGAATGTGTGTGTATGACGCAGAGAGATACCAGGCATGTGGACCATCCTGCAGTTGCAGTTCTCCACCAGGTATCGTGTCTCACAGTCGATTCTGCAGGCAGTGATGCTGTAAGTGCTGAAGAAGTCTGAGTCCATTGCCGAGGACTTGCAGTCACCCCATGGTGGGGGCAAGTACGTCAGCTGAGAGAGAGAGAGACAAAAAAAACTCTTTTTAGTTACAGCGTGTTATTAAGAAATCCTTCCCTGCTTGTGTGCAGATAATGCAGTCCTGACCTTGTACTTCCTGTCAGGAAGATGAGAAACTTGTTACCCAGTCTATAAAAGAGGCCATTTCCCAACAGACAATACACATTACACAGGTCATTTGCTGCATTAGACTTTAGAGAATGAATCCCATTCTTACTTCATGGTGAATACATCTGTACAGTGATGGTTTTTGTAGGAGCTGGTCTCCTACGCTCTCCTATTTCTAGTCTCCCTCTGGGCTTTTATCGTACTGCCCACTCTTCATAAGAAGCCCAATAGCACCAGCTGTGTAGTAGAAAGTGTTTCTGCTGGAAGAGTTTCGGTCTCTATATTTTTTTAAAAGAAAAAAACATGCAACTGGAGTTCTAACCAAACAGTTTTATGCAATTCTTGTGCAACATCTGTAAATTAAACCCTCAGACTTCTGCTAATTTTTTAGTGGGAGTCCTGCACAAAAGTCTTCTGAGAGTCATTTCATATCGGCCTATTTGTTATGCTTGATCTCAAAGTGTAAGTAGCGCTAATATTTCAGGTGCTTTAAACAGATGGATATATTTTAGCTCGAACTATGTTATTACATTCTCTGTATGTAAACATACATTGTTTTTTTTGTTTTGTTTTTTTCTATAAGTTTTTTGCTGCGGTAAACACCTAAATTTCCCCATTGTGGGACAATAAAGTAACTTTCTATTCTATTCTTTTCTTTTATATTCTATTTTTCATAACATGATAGTCTCAGACTACATTTTTCCTGTTATGTAAGTAGTACCGTGATAAGTTCTATTTACTTAATGTTCAACAATTATGTTATCAAAGAGGTGCAGAAATGCTATAATGGGAATTTCAAAGAAACCAGCCATGATATCAGGAATATATATATATATATATATATATATATATATATATATATATATATATATATTTTTTTTTTTTTAATTGTCATTACACTGTCACAAGTACAGAGCAATGAAATGAACTCTCCGCATTTAACCCATCCCCTTGGGGAGGAGCGGACTTCCATTGTGCGGCGCCCAGGAAGCAGTGTGGGATTAAAGATGTCATAGAATGCAAAACCAAGTTTCCATTGTTATAGATGAATAACGATAGTTCAGTGGGTGAAATGGACGTAAAGAGAAGTTCAAACCCCATCTACACCCCCTTTCTCTGCAAATCTCACAATTCTAAACTTCCACCATAAAACGGGCGAATCCAAACAAAGCCCTGAGTTGAAGTAAACTCAGGGATGTTGCCTTATTTGGTTCTGGCCTGTGCTCCTGGAAATTGACATACAGACCAGCCCACTGGTTCCAATAGCCCAAGGGGGGCGGGGTGTCGACTGCTGGGCCGCTGACTGGACCGGACCTCAGCAGAGAGCCATGAGCTGCCCGCCCTAAGCCGGAGGAGGGGGGCTGGGGGCAGATAAAGCAGGAGGGGGGAAGCTTGGGTCGGGTTTGGTCGCTCCGTCCCCTACTGGCTCCCTGGCCCATCCGTCGGGGTTCCCGGACCAGCCCTGGAACTGACGGCTCGGTTTGAGTGCCCTGTGTGTTTCGACTACGTGCTTCACTGTAGTCGACCACAATCCTGGACGATTTTGATATTCCCCCCGGACATTTTTTTTAGGTATGAAAAGTAGGACATGTCCGGGAAAAAGAGGACGTCTGGTCACTCTACCATATCAACAATTTCAATGTTTCGATGAGTGAGTGCTTGTTGCCATGATGCGTCTTTGCTCAGCAGCTTCGCTCGTTGTAAACCAGCCAATCAGCACACAGCTCATCTAAATATTCATGATCATACCATAAAAGGAACAAAACCTGTCGTTTCATTCTAGGGCTTTTAACCAGGCTTGCATTAGGGATCATAGAACAGCAAATATGCCATTTTCAGTCCAACCAATGTTACACACCCTATTAGAGACCTTAAGAACCAGCACCAAATACCCTATAGATTCATTCTATGACCCCTTTAAAGGTCTTTTTGCTCAAGGACCAAGAGTGGTAGTCTGTGGGAGTGAAGCTCAAACTCTGGATTCCAAGCTCTATGCCCTAACCTCTAGGCCTTCCCCTACGTTCAGAAGTATGATTTATCATTAGGCATCATTTCTTGGTATCTGAAGGTTTCACTGTTCCTATAATAAAGGGGACAGATTCTGTCTTGTAGAGAAGATCGTGTTTGGGTGCATAATACGTCTAACAACCTCGGAACAAAAGCTAGAGACCTTGTGAAAACGCTCAAATGAGGGTGTTAAGAGAATGTGATCACCCAGAACAAAGCCAGTGCTGTATCAATAGAGGTTCAAAAAGGGCACATACAGACCAATGAAGGGTATAGCTGAAAGGTAGAGTGTGAGTGGGAGGCAGCTCACAAACCAGAGTCATCTACAACTGTTTTATCAGGAGAAATTGACCAAAATTCCTGCAAACTTTTATTGGAGACTTTGTTGAAATATACTATAACGGGTCTACTTTTTAAGTCACTTTGGATAAAAGCATCTGCTAAATGCACAAATATCAACATATCCCATATAGATGACTTAAGTCTTATTATTTCTGTTGATCCTAAAACAGGGATTTTCACTTTACACTGGTTATAAGACAGTGTGCTGTACAATTTAAAACGTTTTGATGAAAGAACTAAAAAAAAAAACCTGTTATTACTGATGATTTGAAAGTCATGATCACTAAAACCAATATATCAAAGGATTTTAAAGCAATGTTTAAATAAAGCATAATAAGACATAAATATAATCTCTTAGTTTTAGTGTTGTATTAAAATTAACTTTGTTCCTAAGACTTCGCTTAGAGTTTGTCAACGCTTATCTTTTATGAGCACTTAGCATTTGAGACGCATCATAATGTGAAGCTCTGTGGAAGGCGATATGTCACGGCAGAAATAAAACCTTGCCGGCTCAATTCATAATGTCTAAGCAAACTAAGAGCTCCAACTCAACATTAGATCCTTTCGATCAGATAATTCAGCTTGAAGTGATATTAGACTAAAAGTCTAAAAGTGATTGAATGTTTCTCATTAAAAGCTGTAGAAAAAGAAATACTGCTTTTAATAGATAATAGATAAATAAATGCTTATTTTTTCAACCTTGAGCAAAAATAATATCATAGGAATATAAATCTTCAAAACAAGTAATGCTTGTTTTGAAAAAAAAACAAAATAACATGATAAAAGTTTATCTAAGAGCACTCTCTTGCTTTACTTTAAAGAGAATGATTAAAGTGTGTTCAAGTCTCTTGAAAAATCCTCAAGCGCAACGTTCTGGTTGCATTAATGTTCAAACTTTTAGGCCCCATCCACTTTGAGACAAGATAAGGTGCATCTATAACGGCATTTTTTTGTTTGTTTAGGCAGTTTATCCACATGGACCCGGCTTTTTTGGGAGACCGTAAGGATCATTTTTCAAAGTGGGTTACAGATTAGAAAGATTCCATGTTTCTGTGTTTGTACATATAAGCCACTTCTTTTTAAAACCAATGACATCTCTCCAGCTGTCTGCACATGCCAGGCGTTTTTATCTATGTTTTTTTTTTTGTGATTCTGTGGCAGTGTCACAGCGTCACCAAAAGGGCATATGTACTGCAGTGTCACCAGTGGCAGCAAAGACCAGAGGAAGAAAAACAAAAATCTGAATATACCTTTTAAGAAGTGCATCGGTGCGAGATGTGATAATTTGGGAAATTTCAAGAGGTTTTGTAAGGCAGAATAAAAACCTATTACAAAGTTAAGATTAAGCATGGTGACAGAATGCAAATAATAAACACAAGAATTTAATCCAAAGGTACATAAAGGATGCAAAACCTATGCATTAAACCTATGGTTATCTATTGCAGTTTAATTATTAAAGTATGGAAGTTCATCATTTTTTATCACCTAAAAGTTTAAATTTTAACAACTTAGTCATCAAAATTAAGGCAAACAGAAAAGAATGAATAACTTTGTTTCAGACAATTCAGTAAAAAGAAAATTTTAACACATACAAACACTATATATATTTAATGACATATATAATTATATGTAAAATGTTGTGTTTATGCCCGAAAAGGGGGAAAAAAGAAGAAGTGAAACATTTAATTATTCCCTTCCTTATTCCCTTCCCCATATAGTTCTTAACACCAACGTACTTTACTTATGAGTTCATGCTACAACAAAACACACTTATTTAATTCTTGTCTGCTATTTAATATAGCTATTCATCCACCCCTGAACCTCCCCTTATACCTTATAATGCTCTGACTTCCTGATTATATTGTGATCAATTGTGTCAGATGCTTTTCTCAGATCAACAAACAAACCAATTGAAAATGTCTTTTTATCTATGGAGTGGTGACTTCCTCTATTAACCTCCAGAGCTGCCAAAGCAGTGGATCTCTGTGATTTAAATCTGTATCGACTCTCAGAAAGTAGTTTCTGTTTATCAATGGAGTTTTTCCAGCCTGCTAATAGTCTAATCACAGTGAGCTTTTCTAAAATCTTAGAAAACTGTAGAAGGAAAGAAACAGGCCTATAATTTGTGAATTGGTATTTATAGGTTTTTGTAATGGCAAGATGTTTGCAGTTCTAACGTTGTTTGGAAATGTACTAATTTGGAAAGAGTTTACAGATATGAGTCAGTGGCGATGTGGCTATAAGAATAATTGTCTTGATGCCAAAAAGAGCCCAACAGATTTTACTTTCACAAGTGGAGCAGTACGGCTATCGCCGTAGTGTTCCGCTTGATTTAGGCATATAAATTGTTTTATTATAATTATGCAGGGAGTTTTACAGATTATATGGACACTGCAATGTAGGTAGAAAAGGAAAAGAAAAACAGGAGAAAAGATGAAAGAATGACTGTTGTAATATTAATGTATTCACAGTATGAGGACCTTTTATTTTTACATTTGTAAAACAGGAATGATCTCTCATTTTCACTGCTGTAAAGAGACATTGAGTTTGGATGTTTTGTTATGACAACCATGTTGCAGATCTCTGTTATTCCGCGATCAGGGTTTGTTACGCATTGTGTTTTTCAACCACTTCTGACTTATCATCAACATTTGTATTGTCGCTCATGAAATATTGTTGCTCCATTTCAAGTGGCGCTATTTAATATATGCCCTATTTTACTCTCATCTACTATTTACTGCAATATTGTTGTTTTGATGTCCCTAACATATTGTTTAATTTATTAATATAGCTTTTATATCTAGTTTTTCTCTCTGTTGTTTTATATATCAATATTCATTTGAATAGATCAGCTTAAAGAGAAACGATTTGAAGTAAAATATAATGTCTATTAAGTTTCAACTGGGAACTAAACTCTGTTGTTTAAATGTTTTCTAAAAATGTTTTTATGTCTATTCAGTCGGTTCTACAGTGTTTACATACTGACAAAGTAAGCAGCTATAAGACGGGGACCAAAACATGATTACATAAATAAAACATGTAATACATGCACAAAAACAAACAAACAAACAAACAAACAAATAAACAGATGTAAACCTGAATGAGATTAAAATATTGACCACTGGAGAGATGACAGCCCCAGGCAGATATATTTGCAGTCTTCCGGTATTCAGAAAAACAAGACGATGAAAAGTAAAGCTGAGTAAAACAGTTGTAGTATTAAATATTAATTTAAATCTAAACATACATAACTCATTTTTCTAGCCAAACCTCAGTAAACTACATGCATAATAAGGCTATCTTCATTATCTCTCCAAAGGAAAACATTTTCTCCGACTTGCATTTAACAAAAGGACAAAAGGATCAGTGGCACTAATTTGCATTTAATCAACTTAAAAAAAAGAGCAAAACTTGATGCATTAAGTAAAGGAAGGGGCTGTTAAAAAAGACCCTTGTGCTTGTCTCCGTTTCATTGGCTCAAAGTGTGCATCACTGAGTGCTCACACAGCAATAAATTAAAAGGCCACCATTGTGATTTAGGAACCTGCATTTTACAATTTGTACCAGAGTGCAGGAGGCTGCCACGGTTTCTGCAAACTGGATTTGGTTATTAATAACCCAGGGTGATGTTCTGCATGCACATAAAGTATTCATCCATTATGATGGACTATAAAAAACACAGGTAGCCACAGCTGAAATTCCATCATGAAGAGTTTTCGCTTTACAAAAAACAGAAAACATACTGCTGTGGGCAAGTTAAGATCAAGAAAATATTTAGTCATATAGAGATATATTATGGAGAAAATATATGATAACAGCTGCTCTGCCTTTTAAATTCTCCACACATTCAAAAGCTTGTCAGCTTTTTTCAAACACTGTCTACTTTACTTCCTCACAGGAAAAAGTTAACCAGAGTCGACAAAAGGCGGTCGGGCGAATAAGATTTAATGACATTTTAGAGCAAAGTTAGCCATTTAACAACCACAGAGAAGGCAAAAAAATCCACGATAAGACGTTGACCTCAATTCTCCCTTCATTTAACCGAGCAAGAGAGCAAATGAAAGGTATAGACGAAGAAGTCTGCTAGACTTAACGGACAGGAAAAAGAGGAGGATGGAGATACGCCGCCGGTGGAGACGTTTCCAGGGTTTTGCTTTTTATGTTAAAAGCTCGTACCGATATTGCATACTTTTCTTTTTATGGGATCATGGTGAGTGACAGTTTGGCCAGATGAAAAGTCAGTGGCAGCTTTACGCCACAGGATTGCTGAAGGAGAGAGTTGAATGAGTGTGGAGCAAACTGCATTAGATTAATGAAGAGTGAGTTTGCCAGGGAATAAATAAACAGAGACAGACTGAAGGGAAGCAGAATGTTGAGAGTGATATTAAAGAGAGAAATTGTATTAGCAGAATTGTAATGAATGTTGGAGAGGGAAAAAAAAAAAGTAATGGAGCCAATGAGAGATAAGAGAAAAAACAAAGATGCATTCTTTCCTGCAGAAGCGACATTGGCAGCATGCAAAATCCTGCTGCAGCGTGCCGACACAGGAACGCACTGACTAGTTGTGTGGACGTGGACGGACTGAGATAACCAGCAAAATCCTTCTTTTCTCTTCTTCATTCATTATGCATGAATCTGTAGCATATTAGGGACCAGGGCTTACGGTTTGTCTGGCTGCAAACTAGCCATTGCACCCACAGAATTATTCACAGCTGAGAGGAATAAGCCACACTACTCTGTTTCACTGAACAAGACCAATTGCGACAAGCTGACTGGGCAAATGTGTGTTCTTTATTTATACTAAAGCCCTATGTGTGGGTCCCTGTGAGGGTTGCACAAGGACCCAAGGTCTCCTGGGAGCACATAAACATGAGCAATCCATTCAACTTATGGCACTGTTGCTTTAGAGGTTAAAGCCTTTTCAGCCAAATGGCCTTATTCACTCTAACTCATATCAAAAGATAATTAAAGGTCATTCACAGATATGTTTTTTCTTGTCAGGGACTCTGGACTGTATTTAGTTTAACAATGTATTTGCAGTATGATGCCGTGGAAAAGCATCAACCTTGTGGGCTATTGCTTTTTTCCCAGGTATCTTAAAAAAAAACACTGAATGATACGTGTTATAAATGTGCTATCCTTCGTGATAACAACCTCCATCTCCGTTCCTTAGACTGAACCAAAAAAATGATCTGTATTTATTGTCAAACGGTAAAGAATGTTTTCAAGAACTAAAACATTTAATAAACCGCAGAGCAAACAGAGGGGCTATCAGCACAGCAGAGAGCTGAGTAAATCCTGATGTCACGGGGTCTTCACGGCAGATATGGGTGCATTAGTGGGGTGGGAGTGAAATGAAGGGGGGTTAAAGCTTTGAAAAAAACAAATATGTTGTGGAGATATTTTACAATGGTGGAAAAACAAGTGATGTTTACGTTGGGTTGATCTCTGACCAAGCTGCTACACATCATTCCCTACCTGCAAGATTTTCTAAAGTCACTTTCAGAGCTCTTATTTCAAGCAGAGAGAAAAATAAAATGGAAACAGTAACTGGCTATAAAATTTGTGGCCTGTTACCCTGCATCCCTTTATCCTTTCAGTGAAACCACAGCGCTGGACCCATTTGTCAGCTCCACTGTTAAACAGGCGTAAAAAACGTAATACAACAAATTCCTCTCTTACAGCAATAGCAGAATTTCACACTTTAAGTGAAAAAAAACAACAACCTTATATTCAAATACGTAAAAAAAACATGAATAATTTGCAAAAATAGTACAAGTATTAGAAGCTTATTTGGTGATACAGCCCACTTTTGTCTACAGCACAGCAGTGACTCATAGTTCACAGTAAATTAGTGCACCAAGAAACAGGAACTCTCATCCATCAATAATCTCTCTATATCTCTTGGAGTTCTGGTTTCTCTTTCATGAACTCCTATGAACTTCAGGTCAGTCTTCAGGTTTACCATAGGAGAACCAAGCCCAGAGCATCACTTATCCCCTACCATGCTTAAAACTGGGCATGAGGAGATTTCCAACACATTAAGTCTGCGTCTCACAAAAATCACACCTGGAGTGTAAACCACTCAAAAACTCACTTTCTGCCAAATGTGACTAAAGCACACCAGACGGTTAGCATATAAATTGGTGTTATTTTCATTGTGATGCTAGAACAGAAAACACTTTGCTAGCATAACGCCGTCTAATTGACAGGTTGATAACATCTAATGGTTTCTATGAAAAATGGATTGTCCCCAAGATGCCCTTCTTTTTCACAGTTCAATAACAACGAGTTTTGGATCCTTTTTTTTAATCCCTTGCCTCTCAGCTTATGTGTGTCGTGCATGGATATGGGTCCTCATCCAGAAAGAGATGATTGTCTCTTTCCCATCATTTACGCCCCAGAAAATATAAAAAAAATATAAAAACTGTAGGTCATGCATTAATACCTACAAGAAACTTGGATCAGTTTTAAATGTGAAGCGAAGGTAAAACATATTGTCACAATAACCGAAACAAAATAAGCTTTTTTACTCCCGTAAAAAGTTAATTGTGATCAAATCAAAGTTTTTTTGTTTTTTTCCTTTAAAATTCACTGTGCAAAATAGAGCTGAAATGTTAACACATTTTTTTTTTTACAGTACATCAATAACCATGTAATAACATGATAACAACATGGTAATAACATAGTAAGTAGGACTATAGTACTTGGTAACAAGAAAAACTTTTGGGGTAATTACCCCAAGATATAGGTATATGATTTCAAAATAATAATCTACATGTAATTAATACAATTGTATGTGACTATGTAACATTTAAATTTATAACTATTTAATTAATAACCATTAGGTTACCACATAACATTTTTCTAATATTGGCCACCACCTACAAATAGAAAACTGAACTCAAGTTATATATAAATAAGAGTTCAGTTAAGAAGATTGTCTTGCTGTCTTCTAGGTTTGGTTTTCTGTTATACACTAAGTAATAAACACATTAATTTATTGCTGTCTGCAAAATGAATATGAGTTATCTGGTAATAGCGGTTTGAAATCTAAGAAGTTGACTTTACCTTGTCTGCCTAAAATCTGAAGCAAAGCACTTAGGCCACGTTCACAGTGCAGCCTGAAGTGACCCAAATCCGATTTTTTTGCCCAAAAGCGACCTGGATCTGATCTTTTCATGGCAGTCTGAACAACACAGATCCATTTTTTTCCAATCCAACCCAGGCCACTTGGCTATGTGGTGCTGGATCCGATACGAATCTGATCTTTTCAAATGCGACCTGTGTCTGAACGGCCAGGTCGGATTCATCCGACCTGAATGTCATTAATACCCAACAAGGGTCACTATTTTGTGTCTTGCTACGCAGAAGCTGCAAGAAAAACAGCAACCATGGCCGATGATGATGCGGAGAGCAGGTTTAACCATATTGAAAAGGTTGAGTTTTTATGGTTGGAAAAGACATCTAGATGCGCGCCATCACTACCATCGATGTTTACTTCCGTAAACATACAGCATGCTGTCCTGTGATGTCATTGCGTCCTCTACTGCGCATGCGGGAATCTAGCGTTGTATGACTGCAGTTCACACAGGAGATCGCATACAAGTCGCATATATCCGGAAAATTTGTGAAAGGCAACGCAAAAAAAAAAATCGGATTTCACAAAAAAAAATCAGAATTGAGCATCAGGGCCTGCAGTGTCAACGTAGCCTTAGTAAAATTCTCCATCAAGTTTTTCTTGTTACCTAGTAATATAGTGTAACTTGCTATGTTATTAGCATGTTATTACATGGTTAATGATGTACTGTAAAAGAAAGCGTTACCGCTGAAACAATTAATAAGATTAATTATAATTAATCGATTATTGAAATAATCATCAACTAATTTAGTTATAGATTAATTGTTTACTGGATTATAGCAGCAACTGTACCAAGATTGTGAAAAAAAAAAAATAACGTTTTGCATTTAAGATTCAAAAAAATGTGTTGGTCCATCAATATACTCTAATCAGAACTCCTGCATTGGAAAAGTTTTAGTTTCACCTGGTTTAATTTTGTAAAAAATCTTCTATAAGAAACCTTTGGCTATGCGATTATTAATCGATTACTCTAACAAATAATCGATAGACTAATCGATTTGCAAAATAATTGTTAGTTGCAGCCTTAGTGAAAAATACATTACTTATTATTCAACATATCTACCAGAGTGGAAATCAATGTTGCTGGTACTTTATAGTCAGTTATTGGTCCAAAATGATTAATTCATGACAGCTGCTTAATCCTGAACTGCTGCTGCTACATTACTGACAAAGTAAAGGTAAGTTCCTCCGACTAGTGTTAATTAGATTTACAATGTTATTGAATATAAATCAAAGGTGTATTAAAACCTTTCTACTTCCTGATTTAACTTAATTGGCTGCAAAAACCTAGTCCTCAATGTTTTGACAGAGTTAGAAACATAGACTAGCAGAAGCATAAAAGCCTTTAAACTACTGTTGATGCTTCTGCTATGTCTGCTGAGGTTGTTTTGGAAACTACTCTTACTCAGTCATTTGAAATTTTTTGTTGCTCTAAATTCATTGGATTGTAAACACAGAATGTTCTGCTGCAAAAATATGAGGCTATTATTTCATTTAGATGTTTGGAGTTTGTTTTCGTCTGGTTTTAAGGTGAAGACTATGTCCTCTGATGAGGTAAGACATGTTTTTCTTCAGCCAATAACAAGTGTGTGGTTCCAGAAGTCCTGTTTCATCCTCATCAAAGGCATATCTGATTTAAATGAGGCATTTTAGTATCATGACGCCATAAATGCTTAGTTTTTTTTTCATATAAAAAGACCGCAAAACACAGATTAAATGCTCTTACCATGTCTTCTAAAATGTGTGATGGCCTTCTTCAACTTAGGTGTGAAAAGGTAGTTTTGTTTTAACACATTGCAGTCAAGTGTTGCCTCTGTATCCTCTATAGGATGTGTCAGTGTGAGATCAACTATTTGCAGTGTTATACACAAATAGTGATAATGGAATTCACTAAAGGAATGTGGAAGCAGCAGAGTGTAAAAAGGGTCCAAACAAAATATGGATGTTTGCACTGCTGTCTGAAAGTTTTACAAGTTAAAGTGCGACCAGTGGAGATAATGTTCAAAAATAACACCTCGTCATATTACTTTGTCCGACATCTTTTGCTCCTAGAAATATCTTGGTTACTTTCAAGTCTTAATCTTTTGCTACGAAATTGTCACGGTCTTGGTTCTGTTGTTCTTTACTTTGCTCCTTGTTTTCTAGTTTTATTGGTTTAATTCCTGTTTTGTTGTAATTTCTAGCTTTATGTTAGTTCTCATGTTTTTCTGTTGTCCTCTGTTGCCCTCTTGTGTGTGTGTGTTCCTTTCCCCTTGGCTCCCTCGTTGTCTCCTCTCACACCTGCTCCTTGTCAGCTCGTTAGCCCTCCCTTTGTCTCTGTCAGCTATATACACTCTCCCTCTGCTCTCACTCTTTGTTGGTTCCTTGTCTTTGCTGTCCTCCCATGCTGTTGTCCACCTACCTCGTCTCTCCCTGGCTCCTCGTGTTTGGTTTCCCCAGATGTCTCCTTAGTTCTGGTTTGGTTTTCATTATCAGTTGGATTTTTGGATTCCTGCTTTTGTTTTCTGTTTGCCCCTACTCCTAGAAATCTCCTCAGCCTCTCTGCCTCTGCATTTGGGTCCTCCAAACCACAACCAAACCCTGACAGAAATAGAAACTGTAAATTGTACTTCCAATTTTAACTATTAATTACAAAAACATATTTAATATTTTTTGGGGAAAACATGAACCTGTTGGTTAGTTTAAATATTATCTGGTGCCAACAGGCTTACCTAACGATTAATGGAGGGCAAACAATGGTGCTCTTCCAAAGGAACAGACGTAAATCACTGGTGACCTTAACAACTGACTGGACTCGAGGAGAAAACTGGTACGTGGAACTAAGATGGATCACAAGAAACTGTAATGTTGTTTGAAATTTGAGCAAGACCTAGTTAGTGAGACAAAACAAACACACATGCGAGGACAACCAATAGCACCAGAAAGAGAATTAAATGTTCATATAACCAAATAAAATGAAGGGAGACAGAATTAATTGGCTGTTTTTTTGTTTTTTTTTTGCTCAGCAACTTAAGTTCTGCTGTTTCTTCTTTGGTATTTCATGTTGGATAAAATCCTCTGTGTTGTATTACTGCCTTCTTATTCTTAAGACAAGACCATGTATCAACATCTTAAATTTGTATTTAAGAAACAAATTAGGCTTTTTAGTCACAAAAGTCAAGTATTGCTTTTATAAATACATATTCTGCCAAAGTCTAATAAAAACTACATTGAAAATGAAAGCGTTCCTATAGCCTAGAATGAGTTTTATGTACATCTACATCTTATGGACAAAGGACATTCTTTTGAGGACCAGAATGTTCACATTTTGGACAAAGAAGACAGGTGGTTTCAAAGGGGTGTGAATAATAATAATTTAACTTTACTGATCTCACATTAGAGAAATTTAGCTCTGCATTTAACCCATCCCCTTGTGGAGCAGTGGGCTGCCATTGTGCGGCGCCTGGGGCGAAGTGTGGGGTTAAAGGTCTTGCTCAGAGACCCAGAGTGGCAGTCTGTGGGAGTGGGGCTCAATCTCAAAACCTCAGGATTCCAAGCTCTATGCCCTAACCACTAGGCCGTCACTCCCCAGGAAGCCATTTATGTTAAGAGAAAAAAAACAACCTTATCAGAGGGGGTGGACTCAGGTTTCAGGTCTCAAAAACTTACAACGCAGCGACAGAGTTGATTCCTTCCCGCTATCATAATCCTCATCACCAAGCAGGGGACCAAAACAACTTGCCCGTTAAGCCAGGCCAATAATGCCCCAAATGACTCCCCCCTTTTAGAAGCA
>NW_015151509.1:233193-239372 GCF_000732505.1 Cyprinodon variegatus
ATTTATTTAGGCGACTCTATAACGCTTGGAACTCAACACTAACGCTGACATTTTGAATTGAAAAAGCTTCCTGGATGGGAAGCGAAACGTCTCCAAACTTAAAAAAAAGTCCAGTGGATTGTTATTCAACCCTTTAAAGCCAAGTGTATCATATTTGAAACAGGAGATTTTGAAACCTCTGCATCATCAGTCTGATGTTTTTGTTCTTGAAACCCTGACCTACATAATCTGACACATGTACTGAAGAGAAAACGTAAAAGATGATATAGAAATGCGTAATATATCAAAATTGATGCAAATAAATGATGTAATTTAATGTTTTTACAAAATGTATATAGTTATTTCATTTGTCACAAAGTTTAATGACAATTCTAATTTTGGAAAATTACAATCTTCTGTCAATTATTTCCTGGTTCAGACTTTAAAGGGTTTTAAGTTTGTTGGAATGAATATGACCTGGATGACTAAGAATCTTCACCAGCACCTAGAAGGAGTTGTAAATACTTTGGTGGACTGTGCACCCAATGGTAATGGTAGTGATTATAGTAGCTAAAAGCGGACAAACTGCTTATCCTTACATGCTTTTCCCGTATTTGAAACTGTCTTGTCAATGGAGGAGAAGAATAAAGCAAACAAAAATGACCCCTGATCAACCTACTGGCTGTTTTCTCTTGAAATGGAGTACCATTCATACACTTTGCCCTGTGAGAGCGAAGAGAAAGTAACCATGAAAAGAATAAGAAATGAGAAGCTACGTTGCCGTAGTTTTTAACCGCTGGAGACAATTTACAAGACAGCAGGTCTTTAAAATGGAAGCAGAGGTTGGAGGCACAGTTCAGCACAAACCACAGGCTGACAACACCGCAGGCAGTAGAAAACACAGCCGTTTACAACTTTTTCAAAGCATCCACGTGCCGCCCAAACACAATAGTTATTCCTCTCCATGCTTGCTTGCCATGTTTTTCTGTGCAGATCTGTCCGCATAATTACACATTTTCTTAGCTGAGTGGTGCAAAAATTGAAATTAATAGGAAACAAGAGAATATTTCTCAGGATTATGTATCAGCTTGTACTTTATCACCAAACAGGACACTTGAACTTGTGCAGGGTGTTAACAGAGTCACATTTATTACATAGAAGTAACTTCATAATAGTGAGGCACAAAAGTGTGCTTTTTGATCATTTGTAATTCAAATAGCGCACCACTAGAGGGGAGTAAATCGTACACACTGGGGCTTTAAAATTTACAGAGCCCATGCATCAGATGGTATAAGTGTTAGTTTTTGATAAAATTCCGTAAAAGTTTAAAAACAATCCACTGGACTTGGTTTCCAAGGTTTGAAGACGTTTCGGTTCCCCTCCAGGAAGCTTTCTCAATTCAACTGTCTGAAAAAGCTTCCTGAAGGGAAAGCGAAACGTCTTTAAACCTTGGAAATCAAGTCCAGTGGATTGTTTTTAAACGTTTACGGAATGACTATGACCTGGATGACTAAGAATCTTCATCAGCTTTTTGATAAAATCTTCAGTAAAGGCATAAAACATGTTTTGCTTAATGGAAACATGGATTTTAGACTAACTGTTACAACTATTAAGCAGAGAATCATCTTGCTATCAGCTAAATAAAAAAAAGCCAACCTCAATAATGCAAGACTGAGCAGAAAGACTCTGATTAATTGTAAAATATCACCGAATATCACTATTTGATATTTGATGTCATTATAAAAACATTAAAACATTTAGGCTTTGATGAGAATTTTTTGGGTATAATTAAAGTCTCAAACAGACATTATTAGATTTTTGTTTCTTTTTCATTTAAACTGTATTTATCCAGGCAATGAGATTCAAGATCTCATTTTCAACAGAGACAAAAAAAAAGAAAAAAAAAAAAACTGGATTAGGCAAGGATCCTGCTCCCCGTTCATCCCATTTACTGAGCTCCTGCAGCTAAGAAGCTCCAGTCTTCAGGGATTGCAATCAGAATATCATTATAAATCAGCTAACAGCTGATAAAACTCTGCTTAAAATTAAGATATGATCGCTTACTATCCAAACAGCAGAAATGTTGTTTTAAGCACCAGGCTTACATCTGCATTTCTTTCAGGTATTAAATGATGACATCCACAACTGTTCTCAATCTTAGCTGAAGGTTTGATATAGAAGTTAAAAGCAGTATTATCAAACTATGTAAAAAAAAAAATAAAATAAAATTAATGAATAGTTTTTTTTAATCTTTAATGGATTAATTTTATTAGTAGGAGCAGTCAGGAGATTCAGTTTGCTCTACCTACGCTGGTATTCTGTAAAGTGGGTGGAATTGAGCTCCTGTGTTAAAATGACTTTCTTAGATGCCGGTGAAATTATTTGCTTTTAAACAACAGCTGTCATAGTCAGGTGAATAACAAACAGTTTTGGTCATAATTTAGCTTTTATATTGTCTGTATTCATTAAAATCTGGATGGTTGAACAAACAGATTCAGATTTTGTCAAATGACAAAGCCGATTATTAACAAATATGATCTCCTTTGTAAAAACAATGACATGGATGAATTAATTTTAAGCTATTCCTAATACCAAGTAATAAAACTAAAACACTTCTGAAGTGTTTCATTAAAATAAATGATCATGTGCTATTTAGTTTTCTTTTATTTAATGTGTCAAAGATTGTCGCTTAAAGGTAATAAAGGTAACATTTATATAGGCTGGGTTCTCGAGTTATGATGTTCTTCAAAACTTTTTTCAGTAAAAAAAATCTGATTTTGTTATATAAGTGTACAGTGTTTTAATATAGATTTAAAGCAATATTTTAATATATTTATTTTACGTTTATGTGTATCTGTATGCTTCTATTTGCATTTCAGATTCATATAGACACACCCCAGGTTTATTTTGTAAAGTTCAGTTCTGAATTTTGCTCAGAAGAATCAGACTGTTC
This sequence comes from Cyprinodon variegatus, assembly GCF_000732505.1. Taxonomy (NCBI): domain Eukaryota; kingdom Metazoa; phylum Chordata; class Actinopteri; order Cyprinodontiformes; family Cyprinodontidae; genus Cyprinodon; species Cyprinodon variegatus. The sequence continues at coordinate 236,126 of NW_015151509.1, forward strand.
CAACATCCAGGTTAATTTGAGACTAATCTATTGTGTCTCTTGACTTTAACTATTTTGATTGTATTTAATTTTGTTAAATGTGTGGCTGCTGCATAAAATGTTCGTTTTGCTTTAAATCAAAGAAAGAGTCAAAGAAAACAACGGAAAACATTTATTAACAACTCAAAAACCTTTCATGTTGTATAAAAAACCTTAAACCCTCTTAGTTGCTAAATCTGTTTTGTAATATATTTTTATTATTCTCCTCCTTCCCATCCTAATCTTAAGAATCATGTAAAAACAATAAATAAAAAAAATGTGCTATTTTTAAAGGTCTTTTTTTTCACAGTTTAATCTTTGGCATTTTTTTTTTTTACTTTTTTGAAAATAGGCACAACATTTAATTTTATGAGGGCAGTAATGCCACAGAATGGTTTATATCCATCATGAAATACGGAATGAGGAAACAGCAGTAGAATGGTTTTCCTTAAAAAAAAAAAAAGAAAAAGAAAAAAAGAATCAGAAATGTATTTAGATCATTTAGATCACATTGTCACTCACTCAGTTTTTTCTGGGTTTCACTCTGGTTTAAAAGTCTTGCCCACAGTGTGATCTGGTAGCGACAATTCTTACGTTTCAGTTGTTTGCATGCATTTAACTGCTCTATCCGATGTTTTCATTGATCTGTCTTGCTTATTTTTGTCCAGCATTGGTGCTGTACACACAAAAGCCCTTTACAAAAAATGTCAACACCATTGGTGCACCAGAAAGCGATATCAATGATCCTTTCTCCCAGCTGCTGTTAGATTCTTTCATGATCTTTGCACCTTCAGGCTGGATTTTCTTCATTGTTCCTCTCATCTGCTTGCTCCGCCCTGCGCTCATTATCTCTCATCAGATCCACCTGTTCCTGCTGCTATTTATGCCTCTTTATCCCAGACTGTGGTGCCAGATCATTCTGGCTTCTAGCGAGACTAACTGTGGCGTTCCCTGTGTTTATTTCTGTCTGTTTCCTGAATGGTTCCTGTCCTGTGTTCCCGGGCTTTTACCTGGATTCCACATGATGTCTATCTTTGATCTGTTGTCTGACCACGGCTTGGATTAACCCTCCAGGATCCGTTGGATCCTCTGCATGCACTGGCTGCTGCAAGACCCTGCTCCTCTTCTCTTCTGGATCTCTGGTACCAGCTCCGTAATAAACAACTGAGTTCTGCTCCACTGGACTTCACTCTTCTGGGGTCAGACTGAACTTTGCCAGGTTGGTGGCTTTCATGCTTATTGTTGTTCCTTGTTTAAGTTTGAAAGTTACTGACCTGAGCCAAAACTCCTGCAGAGAATCCAGTGAGCCTGCCCCAGCTGACGAGCGGCCACACAACGCTGTTTTTAACTGCTTTAAACTTTCCCACTGCCTTTCTCACCTGAATTCTGGGTCCTACGATCTGAGCTCATTACACATTCCGTAATCCTTATCGCTACCAACAGGCCCGGTTAGTACAACCATGCTATCTGATGCAAAATTCTGAATTCCTTAGTAAGTGTTTTGCAAATTCTTATTTTGATTTGCATAGTTTTACTAAGCTTTTCCTGTTTCTTTAATGTTATCTGTAGATGGGCTCAAGTTTTCTCCTCTACCTTGAAAATGTTCATTTAATTTAAGTATTCCATTTTTATGGACTACTGTTTTATTTTTCGAAAATATTTTTTCTTTAATGTAACATATATTTATAGCATATTAGATTTTTAAAAAGTTTTTCTTAGTTTATGTTCTTGCATATACCTGTATGTTGTTATTGCCTATTTGTTTTGCCACTAACACTCCTGAAAATCTCTTCTATTGGTGGAAGAAGCTGAAAGAAGCTCTCATAGAGGTCTTTGGATAAACCAAGGCAGAAAGGACAAGAATCTACTGCAAAAGATAAAAAATCTAGACTTGGAGGGAGATCAGTATATTTTCTACTGCAAATACATCAAACTGATCAACCCTGCCAGAGTCATCTGAGCTGGGAGGAATGTCACAACCAAAATACACAAACACACGTAATTGTGAAAGGATGAATCAAGGGCAAATGCATCATATAGCAGCTGATCAAATCCATTGCTTTCAGTCACATTATGGGTTTGCATGCAGAGATTTAAACTTGACATATTTTCAAGGAGGACTACATGGTGCTGCAGTGAATAGCCCTGCTGCCTTGCAGCAATAAGTTTACGAGTTTGATTCCCAGCCCAGGGTCTTTCTGCATGGAGTTTGCATGTTCTCCCCGTACATGTGTGGGTTCTCTCCGGGTACTGTGGCTTCCTCCCACAGTCCAAAAACATGATTGTTAGGTTAATTGGCTTCTCTAAATTGTCCTTTAGGTGTGAGTGTGTGTGTGTGCATGGTTGTGTGTCTTTGTGTGTCCCTGTGTTGCACTGTGACAGCCTGGCGACCTGTCCAGGGTGTACCCTACCTCTCACCCATAGACTGTCAGGGATTGGCAACAGCCCCACAGGGACACCCTGACAAGGACTAAGCAAGAGAAAATGGATGGATGGATATTTTCAAGGAAAGTAATTCCGTAAACACGGTAAAAAGAAAAATCCTAAGTGCTATTTTTAAAGCTCTATTATTAAAACATTGTTTTCTTTAATAGTAAAAATCATCCTACAGTGTAGCAAAAAGTGCCAAAAAACACTATATTCAGTTAACAAATAATTGTAAAGTTGTTTTATAGGATGTACCAATATCAAATTTTTGGCCAACATTAGCATCCGTTAGAGACTCAATTTTTGGTAATAGATAACTACTGATATGTTATATATACTATATGTATTTCTGCTGCCTTTCCAACACACACACACAAAAAAAAAACCCAACTCCCATCCAGGAAGGAACGGCTTCAACCATAGGATGCAGGTGTATTATTTCACATGGCTGCTCTTTTCACTGCAGCCATTTTATATTCACACCCTTGGCTTTTTTCTTTGTCCCAGGCCACAAATGTATTTTATTTAGTAAATATATGGTCATCACCCCAGCTAGGGCAGCTGCTTTGTTAAAAAACCCTTCCTCTTTATGAATTTACCTGATTCTAAAACAGTAAAAAATAAGTTCTCTTGCTTTTTTATGTAAAAGTAGCTGAAACACATTTTTATATAATTTCACTATTTTAGGTACAGTTTGATGTTCTTAGTTATTTGAATCAAACTTTACTTTTTTAATAATGTGTTTAAAAATTATGTTGCAGATCACACTCTTAAAAAATACTTTACAGGTGTTTGGACATAA
>NW_015151509.1:240333-242788 GCF_000732505.1 Cyprinodon variegatus
TAAGCAGAAGAAGATGGATGTACTGTATGGAGCAAATGACTTTCTTTTGCAAACTTGGCACTAGGACTGTAATGTGAGCTAAAAGGATTTTTCTCATCAGAATAATCAGACATTTCAGCATGTTTAGACAAACATACCCGTTGTTCCTGACAGGAAACAAAAGTCTGAAATCCTGGCGCCACTCCGAAGCCAAGCTGGTCTATGAATGGCGGCTCATCTTGTGTGTGGATCTGAACTTTAATCCCCGCTTCAAACGACGTTTCATCTGTTGATGATAAAAGGTTAGGTCAGTTACAACAGGGATGATCATTTGCATGCACACCCCGGCCCCTCTCATCTAACTTAAAGCTTTCATTAGCAACCAGAAGCATTAAAGTGTTGGAATACCTTTGAGCCAGGGGGAGTAAAACAGATTGAAATAAAAAACAAACGTCTTATCTTGGCTGCCTAAAATCTTGGAAGCTATCATTGCCTATTCATCAAAATATGAATGACACCATACATTGTTTTTTTCTCATGAATGTCAAACACTTTAGGATCTTTACAGGTTAAATAGCTTGAATGAGGACTGAAAGGATAAAGTGAATGGATTTTCCAAACAGATTAAAAGACGACAATGCCTGTCTAACTGTAGCCTTTCCCACTGAAGAGAAAATCAAAGCGAATGTGTAAATTATTAAATAAATGATGATGAGGATAAAGCAAAATCAATACAGCTGAGTTTAATTCCCCACAGCACTCTACTGCATAGATTTTATACTAAATGGATGGGCCTCTTCACTTCAGACTTGAGGGAAACACCTCGATGATATAGACTTACCCATACACTTCAGCAAACATATTTCTTTCCTGATAACATTGCCCTTAAAATAGCAATTATGCAGCCAGCAGGTTGGATTCAAGAGATTCAGCTCCTCTGAGAGGCAGCTTGGTGATAATGTACAGTGTCTGTTTTCTGCCAGCTCACTCCCTCTTTTTCCCTTCTTGGTTGTCACTCGGTATCATCTTCTAAGTGCAAGGCTTTCCAACAATTTTCAATTAGGGAGCTCAGAGTTGTGGCAGGAGTTCAGCAAGAAAACTTCAACATAGTGTGACAGATTTGAACTATTACATATTGGCCCAGTGAGACTGAATACCAGGCCATTTTGTTCTGCTGTCAAAGAAAATACTGAGAGCTACAGATAGATCCACGAAAACACAAAGCCTTCCAATCTTGTATTTTTGTATCTTCATGCCACTCTTCAGTCATGGCCATCTTTTGTGGGTTTAATAACAATGACTTTTTTTCACTTTCTTGCAAAACAATTTTAAGTATTTATCAATTACTTAAACTTTCTCATTAGAGAAGTCAATATCTATAGAGAGCTGACAAAAAATACCGACCTTGTGAGACCAAGATTCTAAAAATTGTGTCAGATAAAAACAAACATTTAGACATCTGATTTTTTTCTTGTATATCTTGTTGTAATTATTTGGTTCATACTTGAAACATGTTACATTTTCACTTGTAACTATGGTTTAATTTCTATTTTACAACCAAAACATGAGGTAAAGCTTGAAGCAAATGCTATTTTATTCTGAAATCATTGTATACAAACTTTTGCTATTTAATAGAAGGACATTGTTGGACAAAAAGACAACATTTCTGGTACTTTAAAGCAATACTAAGTAATTTTGGAGTTGTACTTCTATCTAGAAGGGCATTTAGAAGAGTACTGTTGTAAACACCGACTGCCCCCCAGTACTCCACAACTACAGGGCACTGTCACTTTCAAAGCAAGCTTGAAAATGCATATGAAGATAAAATTAGTGAAGAACTTGGTAGTTTTGCAAATTTTCTATTATATATATTAGTGGTGGGTCGTTATCGGCGCTGGAGCTGGGTGTATACTAATGATGACTTTCACCTTGATATTTTAGCGCGGGTATATATCTGGGGGCGTGCTGACATGGATGCAGCTATAAAATGCTAGTGTCGTGTCAACGTAGTTATCCCTGCCAGAATTTGTATACCCTTGCCGGGAGCAGGCACGGAGTAGAAGGGACTGATTGAGTTCACTCCGCCTCAATTCCAAGCTACTAAACATGAAACTTTAGATGTATTATCTTTATGAAAGATGAGCATTCTTATTTTATTCTTCGCTTCTCATGTTATAGCAGAATATCGACAGTGACATTGATTGAAAAAAAGTAAATGCGAGAGTGTCTGCTTCAAAACAGCTCCTTGTTCGTTTCAACATGTTCCATAACATTGGGGAGTGTTGGACTTGTCAGGACTCCTGTTTTTGTGTTTGTATTTCTGTGTTTGTCTCCCTTCATCCACCAGGAGGCGCCTGGTTCTGGTCCGCCTCCTCACACACCTGCTGATGGTTTGCTCGTTAAACAGAGAGTTCTTAAGCTACTGACTGCCACTACTTTGACGCCAGAGTGTTTGCCAGTTTAGGGTACTCTAGCC
>NW_015151509.1:243325-245774 GCF_000732505.1 Cyprinodon variegatus
CGCCACTTACAGGCCTGGCATACATTTTGCAGCGTTTTCATGCATTCGTGTGGACGCTCACATTTATTTTACGTCTCCGTCTTTACGGCAAACGTTTTGGAAAATATCAGCGTTTCGTGTTCGTTTTGACTTCGTGTGGACGGGGCCTAAGTTTTAACTTTGTTTTTGTCTTTGCCTCTCGGCAGGAAGTCATCCTGCAAACTGGATTTCTAGGACCTTCACTCCCTGGAAGGATCAACTGAGCTTCAAACTGAGATGGTGTTCAAACAGGATGTTTGGATCCATTTTCCTAAGAGATCGTCTGAGCTTCTCACTGAGAAAGGGATTATTCTCCACTACGATCCGTTCAAGTACCGCAGGAAATCTGAGTGGCAGTCAGTTTCTCCGTTCACCAACTTTCAACCGCATTCTGAGTAAACCCTGTTCCGCCCTCCACCGAATTAGACAAACACTGGAACCACGGCACAAAGACAGGAGTCAAGGATTTAACAACTTCTCTGGAAACGTGAGTAGGCAACCAAATCCTCTTCTCCAAGTTCACGAGTCATACAGTATTCCCCACTGAGCCTGAACTAACCGCTGTGTCTTCCCCTCACTTTACAGTTCTGGTTGAGCAGTGTTCAGAGCAACACTTCTCCCTCTGCTAAACTTCTTCAATAAAACCCGTTAAACCTTTTCCCTGGTCTCTCTGTTCGGTTTCCTGAATTTGGGTCTGAACTTTGTAACATCATGACAGGCTTAATGGTTAGAGGATCGAGCTTGTCTTCTGAGAAAATTGCAAGTACCCAGTTTGAACCCCACAGCCGGCATTCTGGGTCTCTGAGCAAGTCCCTTGACTCCACACTGCTCCCCGGGTGCATATATTTGTGTTTTATATTGACTACAATTTCTGTATGCTGTACTACCCTTATGGAATTGAGGCGTAGTGAACTCGATCAGCACCTACTCTGTGCGTGCTCTGGGCGAGGGGATGCAAATTCTGGTGGGGATATCTACCTTGGCACGACACCGGGTTTGCTTCAGGAAAATTTATTTTTAAGAAACTTTCCAATGAAAAACTCGACAAGACTAAAGCTGTTTGCACCTTGGTTCACTGCAGGAGTTCTTCCAGTCTCTAGTACCACCTAAAGCTGATAATTACCTCGGCGTTACTGTACACCTCATCGATGCCAGCTGTGAACTTAGCTCCTTCGCTTTAGGCATGCTATATTTTTGTAATTTTAAATTTCACTTTACAACGACATCACAAATGATTACCAGAATGTTATGTTTGCCTCTTGGTGATTGCTTTGCTGAATGTGGGTAAAGCAGGATGAGTTTTTAAAATGTAGCTTCTGTGGTATTTGTTTAGTCTATTTCATTTCTAGAGCTAGAGCCATGATACATTTTTAAAAACCTCGGGATCTTCACATCACAAAAGATATTCTAAACACAGATTTTAGTATTATCCTCAAACGCTGTTGCCCCAAAGTTTATAATTGGAAGTGAGCAAAAAAAGTATTAATATCTTTGTCAAAACCTTAAGTAAGAAGCAAACATAAAAAAAAGTTAAGCTGTTATTTCAAATTCTGAAGGTAGCATACAAATATCATGAATGCCTTTGGCAGAAATAAAATTAGGGATTTTAATCTAGATTAATTCCAAAATTACAATAAAATTAATCTAGATAAAAAAAATGTATCTATGCCTGCTACTAATACATGTATATTTATATGAAGTGAGCTAGGGTACAATAGCCTTTTTATGTTTCAAATTGTTAGTTTTATACAAGTCAGTGAAGTGTAAGTCTGCCTCTGGAGAATAACTGTACTGGCTTGGCTGCCTGGCTAGCCAGACTGATACGATGTGTATCTGGCGTATCAGTCTGGTAATCGCTGTTAGAGCTTGATAGTTACAGGTCAGCCTCATCAGGTTAGAACCATTCAGATAACTAAAGATGTTATACAACAACTCCAAGCAACGCACTCTGTTTGTAGTTTTGTAATCAGTGAAACATGTCAAGCCCTCAAAGAAACTTTCCATTAATGAACAGTCTTTCATAGGACATCACAAAAAGCATCATTAAAATGTTGCTCTGTTGTGGTTGCCATTTTACTCTTATGCTTGCAGAAAAGTGCAGCTGCATCATGGGTAATTCTGGCAATGAGAGTGAGTCATCGTAAAGTCCTGCCTTGCATGCTGTGACTCGGCTATGTCCGAACAGATTGAAATACGCTCCGTGTTTTTCAGGCTGGCTGCCCAGGCTACTGGTTCAGTTCACAATTGCTGCACTACCTGCCAGGCGTTGTGTTCGCTGGGTTGGCGGTCAGTTGTGTTGCTGTCGACAGCAAAGCAGCAAGAATTAACACAAACACAGCAGCAAGAAAAAAGAGGGTGTGTGGATTCATGAACATTTGAGGCGTGAAAGGCAGCTTGGGGAGTTCAGGCTTGTAAAGAACTTTTTTGAAGT
>NW_015151509.1:247106-257595 GCF_000732505.1 Cyprinodon variegatus
TTTTTTAAACAGCGAAGCAAAGATGGCCATTTACCTGTCCCGTAGAGACAGACTGCAGGAGGGACCTCACCTTGATGCCGTGGCTCTGTGGAGGTGCAACGTTAAAGCCAGAATAAGGCTGGAGTTTCACTTCCACAGAGCCACACAGAACAGGGTGGATTTTATTCAGTTGTGGAGTTTTAACATTTTATGTGCTGTGTCAGATTAAGGAGAACACATTTTTTTTACGGCACTAGGACTAAGGCACTACATGGGTCGTGCGCGCTAACCACTGCGCCACCTGCACGCCCAAGAACTACATTTTAACATGCTCCTCATTTAATGATTTTTAGCCGACACTTGTTTTTGTCTTAATAAGGATTTTTAACTGACATTGATTTACGTCAATTGTTTATATGTTTTGATTTGTGTAAATAAAGTGTTGTTAAAAGTCAAAAGACTCCTTCTTCTTCCAGAATGACCAGTCCAACCAACGGCATCTCTTGGCTTCGAGTTTAACGTGTGGTTTTTTTTTTTTAATGTATAGTCTGAGCAGTTAGATCATCAGAGTGTCGGGGCGTACAGTGTAAGAACACGAATCGTAAACCGCGAACTTTTAAACACTGTAGTTCCGCTGTGCAGTTTGAGCTTTAGCAGAGTACAACGTTTGAAAATATCGTACAGTGTATGCCCGGCTTAACGGAGGAAGGGGATTGTGGTTATTTATGTCAATGACTTTGTATTTGGCTGCCATAAAGCTGTTTGTCTTACTGCAAGAATGAGCACAAAGATCAGACTGCCATGGGTGCTACCAAAAATTGTAAGTTTGGTTTTCTGGCCAGAGACAGTGGGGGGGTGACAGACCCCTCAATCATCTCATAAACACTTGAATTACCATCTCAGGGGTTTAAAGTAGGATATATTAGGGCAAGATTGTTACTTCGTGTTGCTTTAAAGATTAGAAATCAAATAAGAGTAAAACATTACTTGCAAATAATAGTAATTCTGTAACTTGGTTTTCTGTTTTAACTTTAAGGTAGGACACAGAAAAAGCCCTGTTGTGATGTCACCAGGCTGATAACTAACTGCATGATCCACTATTTCTTTAATTATTCCTAATTTAAACAGCTGAGAGAAGAGATGCTTCATGTTCACTCTGTTATTTTATGTATGTGAACTTAGTTATGTGAGAAACCCATAGAGTCACAACAGTTTAACTGTCAGAGTCTTGGTCTGTTTGTTCCTGTTTTTCTTGGTTTTCCATTTGTTGCCCTCTTGTATCCTCCCTTGCTCTGTTTTTCTGTTCTGCCTACACCTGTTTTCAATCCCCTCGTTAGCTCTCTCTTTGTCTCTGTCCCCTTTAAAAGCCCTCCCTCTTCAGTTCCTGTTTGCTGGATCCTCGTCTAACTTCTGTCTGTGTTCCTCGTCTCTCCCTGGCTTCTAGTTTTGGTTTTCCCCTGATGTCTCCTTGGTTCAGGTGCGTTAGTAGTTTTCTGTTGGACTTTGATTCCTGCCCTTGGATCTGAGAACTTCAATAAACCGACTTTAATTCACCTCTGCCTACTGGTCTCTGCATTTGGGTCCTCCATACAAACACCGCCTCATGACATTAACTAAATCAACACAAAAAGAGTTAATCTAGTTTCAAATTATGAAAAACATACAGAAGCTATTTTTAGCAGGGATATATCTCCTGTAGCAACACTGTGGAAGGTTTTGTCTGTGAGAGCAAAGAAATCAGAGACGACATGATTTTTTCCATGAAATCCCAAAGGTTCTCTGTGATTTAGGTCATGACTCTCAAGGGTTATCCTAAAACTTTTATATTCCCCTGCAGGGGAGGATCCAGGATTCTAGGAAATCAGGGGCTTAGCCCTGAGGGTGAAAATGAGAGCGTAGACTTTCTGCTAAATCCCGTTCTAATGTAAAATATGACAGATTACTGGATTAAAGAAATTTCTAGTATGTAAATTTCTAGTATAAATTTCTAGTGCATGCTATCACACATAACAATTCTGGCTCCATAACATGGGAAGAAATTAATTTACCTGCAAGTCTTTAACTGTGTTTATTCCTCTCTTCAACAAACTCTTTGGATTTGATGACGTTTGATCATTATTTGCCAAAGTTATTAGAGGGAAATCAAATATTTCACCCACCTGATATAATCCGTTCCCCCTCCATAACATGGGGAAAAAGTTTGAAACTGTCATTATTTTTCTATATCATGCTTGAAACATTTATTATTTTACATTTTGAAATCCAAAATAGCTCAAATAAAAAAATGTGTTGCTTTGATGAGCTTTATTTAATGTATTTTCAAATCTCAATTCAAAATGTCTGGAGTAGCATCACTTCAGACATTTTGGATTGAAAAAGCTTTCAGGATGGAAAGGGAAACGTCTTCAGACTTGGGAAACAAAGTCCAGTGGTTTTGCTTTGAACTTTTTTTTAAATATTTGTTAGATAAACATATAAACAGAAAATGTATTTCATAAAGATCATGAAAGGGGGAACGGATTATATCAGGTGGCTAAAATATTATGATTCAACTCTCATAACTTTGGAAAATAATGATTAAATGTCACCATATCCACAGATTTTTTTGTTGATGAAGAGAGGAATAAATGCAGTTAAAGACTTGCAGGTGAATTTATTTTTTCCTGTATTATGGAGGGGAAACAGATTATTTCAGGCAACTGAAATATCCATTCTCTTCTCTTCCCATATGTTTGCGAATTTAAGAACAACTGTTTCCAAATTCTCTAAAATTGTTATGTGTGATAGCATGTTGTATACTATACATTTCTTTAATCCAGTAATCTGTCATATTTTACAAGAGAACGGGATTAACCAGGAAGTCTACACTTTCATCTCTTAAGGAACTCTTAATCTTTGTGTCCTGCTATCACCCAGTTTCCCTCCTCAGTTTCCATTTTATAATTTCCATAAAATAATAAATACACACTACATGTTGGAAAACTGTGTTTGGTGACTGACTTTTATTTCTGTCAGGCTTAACTGACATAAGATGGAAAAAGACAGATTCTCTTGGCTTTTGAAAAAAACAACACAAAACAGCCTAAAAGGACCTCGTCTATTTATTCATTTTACAATTATATAAAGAACAGCTGCTGATTAAACTGGATGTTACAACCTTGACATGAATATAGGAGTTGTTTTTAGTGACAAATCAATCAGAAGCGCCATGAAAATGGTCCCATCCACCATGTCCGCCTCTCTGGCTCCAATGCGCGCTCCCAACACAAGGAAAACAGAATTTTATACAACACCAGGACAAAGAGCATCTAGAAGTCAGTCAGAGCTTCACATACCTAGGACATCAGTCTGTTTAGCAACAGCTATTGGAGACAACTTCTCAACAATAACTCAGTGCAATATATATGTATACATATAATCTTTACTCTGTATATAGCTAGCTCTTACTCATAGAAAACATATTTATTGTGCAGGAATAAGGTCTTAGCTCTGTTACACTGGTAGCCAAGTAATCAACATTTCATTGTCAAGATTCACCTTGGGTTTTTTTTGTGCAATGACAACAAAGGAAGTCTAAGTCTACAGGCTGCTTTCCTGCGCATGCTACCAGTATCTGGTGAACTCCAGCACTGCACATTTTACTCAGATCAGCTCAGAAACGAGAACCGGGACTCTTGGGAAAACATCCAGGGCTGTAGCCCAAGTAGCCGCCCCCTAGATCCGCCACTGTTCCCCTGAGAATGATGTTTCATGAAGAAGCAGTTGATTTTGCAGCAACATCCACTTCTCTGACTGAAATAATCTTTCTTTTTTTCATCAGTAAACATTTATCTGAGAAAAATAACACACTCTGTGGTTTCCCAAACCTTTAGCTAACCCTTAATCATGCTGTCTAATCAACACTGGACTGAGCACTTGCTCCTGAACTTTTGATTAAATCCGATTACATTAGATGTTTTTATTGTGTGGGGATCAAGCTGCTGCTGATTTTGTGGTAGGATTTCTGCACACAGCATCCTTCATTTTGAGGTGACATGGCCATCTGAAGAAGGCTGGATCAGAATAAGTCACTTTTCTGTTGTTTTATCCCTGACATTAAGAGAGAACATACTAACTCTATGGCTCTTTCCCAGGAACACTAACATTAAAGCAGAAAGTTACACCATTTAAAGCAATTGCAGTTTTATTTGGATTTCCTCTAAGAGGTCAAAGCATAACGAGTACAAATCTAGCACAGTTTTTGTGCTTGAATATAGGATGTGGGGTGGGATGTTTTCTTAAGAAACGTCTGCTTAGAGACGCTATTTTTACTTTTAACTATTAATAATTTATCTGTGTATTTGCTCTCCCCTTATCTTTATAAGAGAGAAAGATAATAAATCAGTGATGTGTTTTTATTATTATTAACAATAAAAAAAACAAACACAAAAGCCTTCATCTGAACCAGTTTTGACCTTATTTAATAAAAAAGTTATGAAAAAAAGGACAGAATTATTTAAATAAGCTAGTATATATTTTTTTTATAATCATGTTTATTTTGTTTTGATCCTTTTTGATTACTTTTCCTTAAAAACAAACAAAAAAAAGCATCTTTATAATTCCATTACTGATTTATATTATATAAGCAGATCCAGTAAAATGACAGGAGTGTGTTTGCTGACAAATTATGTCTTTGGGATCACAGAACCCAATAGGTGAGTGTTGGAGTTATTATGATTTCTGTTGTTTTATGATTTCTGTTGTTTTTATCATTTTATTCATTTATATCTTTTATATTACTTTTAATCATTTGTTTTTCTATGTTACTCTCATGAGTGGAAATAGTGTATGCAGGTCATTAAACGGTCAAATGTTTTGCAAGAATGCTTTCCTGTTTTTCATTTAAGAAACACAGAAATTAAAAGTTCATGACCCCCGACACCTTTTTTAAAAGCGTATACTGAAACCAGACATGTTCCCTATCTTAAAAGTTCATGCTATGTCTTAGAGATTGCGTAATTGAAACTAACACCTGCTGTTGTAATCTGTTGACTGTTCAATAAATAAGCCTGCAAGCGTAGAGCAAGACGAAGATGCACAGAGTAATCCTAAAGCTCTGTGTATTTTCCCTTTGCAAAGCACGGTCAGGAAAAATCTTACACTGTCTTTGTTTCATTCTGTATAGGTTAAAGTTGGGGAAACTTAACAACCCTAACAGTGAGATAATTTATTCAGTTTATATCAATACAGGTGAAATCAATCTAACGACTCCAAATATTAAATTAAATGCTGTAACTTATATTATAAGGTTTCTTTAACCCTTTTTGTAGATACTTGACTGTAGATAGGAAGGATCTCCTGTAGGGTTCTGTCTTGCAAAAGATCTGGAAACGCCTCTGAGCGAATACACTCTGTTTACGGTATGACAATATGATGAAGACGATGCTCAGTTTGACCATCTTTATTTTAGAAGGAATGCTTCCCAGTAAAATTATCTCTAGAGGTTCTAGATTGGATTCCTGATACGTAAGAGCTGACTTTCTTTATCAGTTTGTTGAACTTATTTCGGACATCTGCTCTGATGCTGCTGTCTCAATAGATGATGCAGAAGAAGTCAAAAATATCCACAACAGATTTATTTTAGCAACACTGACATATAGACATAATATAAAATAAAAGTTTTTCAACTTTAATCTGTGTCAGTTTTTTTATTTTTTGTCAGCCTCAGTGTCTCAACTCCTATGCAATGTCTAAATAGATTTAATGCTTTAAATCAGCAAAAATAATGTTGGCCTTTTCCCCTGCATGAGATCATCTCTGTTAGACTCTTTTTATTAGATTCTTTATGTTAAACACGCTCTGCCCTCCTCTTCCATGTGAGGAAACTAGGGCTGCAACTAACGACTATTTTGCAAATCCATTCATCTTTCGATTATCTTTAATTAATTAAATAACGGATAGCCAAAGATTCTTTGAAGAAGAATTTTCAGAAAATCAAACCAGGCGAAGCTCCAACTTTTCCACTCGAGGAGTTCTGGATAGAGCATATTGACAGATTCATTTTTTTTTTTTTGTCTTAAATGCTAATCTTAAATATTTTTTTACAATGTTGATATAATTACCGCTCTAAGTGGGTCGCTCTGTCAGCTAAAGGCAAGTTTTACAGCCTCTATACTCCATTTAACAATCAATCGATTACTAAATCAGTTGACAATTATTTGAATAATCGATAAAAGTGATTAATTGTTTCAGCCCTAGAGGACACCTAAAATTTAAGGCGTTCCTGTCATTGTCATTGACAGGAACGAATAAATGGGATGACTTTAAGTGGCTCACTGGAACCAGTTACTGATTACAGCATAATACTAAAGGTAATAAAAGCCACAAAGGTGACAAACTGCCAAAAGTAATTAGAAAATAAAAGAGGTAGGTCGTTCCATCTTGACAGGTCTCAGCTGAAGCATGAAGCCTAAACCCTTTCGAAGAGCAGAAATTTTGTTTGTGACATCATTTCAATCATGTCCTTTTGGTTTTATTAGATGCAGCCTATTCAGATCCCTCAGATTAAGTCAGGAGTTGCTTTGTGCTTTTCAACTATATTAAATGGGAGTTCTTGAATGAATGAAGCTCGGCCTAAGGCTCTGGTTTAGTGACAAACATGTAAATGCAAATTACAGAGAGAGACAAGATTTTAAGTATTTTTTTTTAGGTTAACAAAAAAATTTCCAATTGTTTTTTTTTTTTTTTGGGTCAAACAGATATGAAACATTTTCATTTGCCTTTTTTTATATAAATAAACCAGAAGTTTATGGGGAAATAAGTCCTTATAGCCATGCCTCTATATAAACATCGCCCTAATCTCTAACAAAGTTTTAAAGAGTCGGGAAAAAAAAGAAAATGCAAACTAAACATGTTTCCCATCCATAGGAGGAAATTAATCAGGCAGTGCAAACCATAGTGTTTAGATTTCAAGTGGCTGCAATAAACAGGAAGTAGAGGTAGGAACTAGAACTGAGCATAGACCAGTGATGGAAAAAGGTTTACTAAATGTTTTGCATTCAGGACTCTAGCAGCTAAAACAGTGTTTGTTATGCCAGAATTTAGTCAACAAATGTTTTTCCATCGCTTTAGTTTACGTTTTTTTCAAAATAGTCAAGATCCACCTCAAGTGAGTGGAAGAACTTTTATGCGAGATTTATTGAACTGATTCAGATATTGCGGTTTCTGTCATGCTTTTCTAATAAGTAACATGCATTACTTTAAAATTCAATAAAAAGCAAGATGGAAACACGTCTAATGACATGTGGTGCACCACCTGCCCCTCCCCAGGTCTACAGCGGGGGAGTCAGGCAGGTTGCCACATCAAGATAAAGTGCCGCTCAATTAAATAACACGAGTGAGGATGATTTCATCCAAAGTAAGTCATGCTGGTCTTTTGCCAATATCAAATTCGAGGCGCTGAACTTTGTCTTGGCAACCCTGGGAACTCGCATATGATTGGCTCAGGAATCAGGATGTAAACACGGGCTACACATTGCAGCAAAGTAGCTCAACACCTCTTCGTTTGAAAGGAGAAAAATGTGAGTAAGACATTAATGATGCAGAGGACTGAAAATTTATGGGGAATATAAAAATTCTATTACAGGTGAGAAATGAAAATGATTGATTATTTATACAGTAAACTTTTCACTTATTTCTCTTAATAAACCAAAGCTGCTTAATTTAAAATCTTTATCATTTAGTTTAACAGAAGTTATGGTTGTAATCTTTAAATGTATTTATATTTTATGACTGCGTGCTTGTCACATTGCTTCCCTTATGATCAACATAGCCCGGTGCTCACTTCCTATTGAAAAAGAGCTCCCATTATGGACAGCATTGACTTTCTGTGTGCCCTCATGTGCCTATGACAAACAGCACCCTAGGGCAGTAAGCCATATTGCACATATGCAAAATTAACACAAACAACATCAATATAATGCCTTAAGAATGCATTGTTTTTCTTATTCAGTCACAGGGTAACGCTGAGGTGGCCATAAACATTTCTAAAAAAAACTGTTTGCAGTTTTTGCAATGTATACATTTTAGAGTAGGTGACAGACAAGCAAATATGGTAGTTATTTATTCACCAGGTGGAAAATGATTTCATAAACAGCCTATTTGGGGAATTTCTTGGCCCTGAGGCAGGACTGCATCACTGAGCACTCTCCTGGTTAGCTTTCTGTTATGCAAAATGTGAAGCGGCAAAACAATTAAAAAGGGATTTAAAGTCAATTAAGAATTGATGAATGGCTTCTATATATTGAGGTGTTATTTTTATAAAATGAAATGCATTAATCCATCACCACAACTGTCATATCTATCCTTGTTTAGGTTCAAACTACCCAGATATGGAGTAGAATGGGCTTATTAAATGTTTTATTTATAACTATAATGGTTTTTGGATCTCAGCTTTATTTATAAACCAGATGAGACTTTTTTTTAGGTAAAATGTTGTGTTTTTAAAAGATCTTTGAACAATTTTGCATCCTTTTTCACTGGAATGGCTGATGTGACTTTCGTCGACCATCTGCAGCATCAAACAATATTTTTTTTTTTATAATATATTTTTTAATAATAACAAATGTATTACATGTATATGTGATATGTAAAAATTAAAATACATTTTATATATTTGTGATTTCATTAAACAGTTGTTAGGCGCCATGATTGGTAGCGCCTTCACTTGGGGTGTTTGTGTAATCTTTAAGAGATTTTTTTGTGAATTGTGTCTTGTAACTTGTTCGCCCTTTTATTTTCTCTAATTCAGAAACCCATGAGTGTTTCCCATCATTTTTACTATATATGGATGAACTCTTCTTGTTTTAATTAATTTTAGTTTAAATTTTATCAGTTTTTTTCTAAGGGTTCTAGGTCCATGGAGGTTTAGAGCAATATATCACAGGTAATCTTACGTCAATTGTTTTTTTTATCCATTAATGCTGTTATCGTGTGAGAGGTATTTTGGAAATATTGGCAGGCAGAAAAACATTTTTAAAGGTTGTTGCAGAACATAGATGGTTATGGTTTGGCAACACTCTTTTACAGGATTACTGAACAAAATCTAAATCGTGTGAAATTCCCAAAACTTTATTTCACATCAGTAAATCTATTTTCTTGTACATACTTTGCATACGGACTCAGATACATTAATCGTAATAGCAACAATATGTCATGTTGACATATGTAGGTTATATAAAAAGACACATTTTCTCTGTGAACTGCTACCTGACATGAATCTAACCACAGGTCAGTGTCTTGATAAATAAAAAGCAAAATATTTCTATAATAGTGAGTTAAAAAAGATTGGATAAAAAAATAAGGGAACATAAAAAGATATCAAGATAAAATTCCTGAATACTGCATGAGACTGCTAAATTACCATCCAATCTTGCTCATTTTAAGTGTTTTGGGTTGTCAAACACAAACACATATCTCCTATTTAAATAAGTCAAATTGAACGTTTCACCTCTCCCTTGTAAAGCATGAGGGAAAATAAAAATTCACTACACAAATCTTTCATGTGTTTTCTTCCTTCAGAGCAAGTTTACCTTTGAACTCACTGACGACTATCCCAGCATTTTCCTTGTCAGATACCATTTACCCGACTCACTAACTGCCCTCCTTCATGCTGAACCTGTGTAAAGTAAACACTGATTTTAGCTGCTGCATCCGAGTTGAGAGCCTGGCTGTTTCTAACCCAGCCATTACTGTAGAAAGGAAGGTTTTGCTTTGGTTGAGTGTTTGGGTAAATGGTATTCTGCAGGACTGAAATTATGAAGGTATTTGTTTGATAACACCAGTTTTCTTCTAAGTACTTCTAAGTGCTGCTGGGCCGGACCGGTCATTCGAACCGAGCCAGCCGGGGACAGAGCAACCGAACCCGACCCAATGACGGTATGCTTTCCCCCGCCTGCCTTACCGTGCTCCCCCTCGCCTTTACCGCCCCCAGTAAGGCAGGCGGGGAGAAGCACGGGGCCGCCAATTTTGGGTCGGGTTTGGTCCAGCCCCGGAGCTGATGGTTCGTTTCGGTGCCCGCAGTGTTTCGACTATGTGCTGCATGGTAGTCGTCCAAAATCCGGGACGACTTTGAAATTCCCCCTGGACATTTTTTTAAGTATACAAAGTTGGACATGTCCATGAAAAATAGGACGTCTGGTCACCCTACCATATCAACAATTTTGATGTTTCAGTAAGTGAGTGCTTGTTGCTATGATGCGTCTTTGCTCAGCAGCTTCGCTCGTTGTAAACCAACCAATCAGCGCACAGCTCATTTAAATATGCATAATCATACCATAAAAGAAGAAAACCTGTCGTTTCATTCTAGGGCTTTTAACCAGGCTTGAATTAGGGCTCATAGAACAGCAAATATGTCATTTTCAGCCCGACCAATGTTACACACCCTATTAGAGACCTTAAAGGAATAGTACACCCAAAACATGATAAGCCTTCATTTTCTACTCACCCCCATGCTGAACAACACTCTGGAGTA
>NW_015151509.1:258294-270529 GCF_000732505.1 Cyprinodon variegatus
TACTCCAGAGTGTTGTTCAGCATAGGGGTGAGTAGAAAATGAAGGCTTATCATGTTTTGGGTGTACTATTCCTTTAAGAACCAGCACCAAATACTCTATAGAATCATTTTATGACCTCTTTAACATTCACTGTTCCAAATAAATAAATAAATAAACAGCATGTTATATAATCCAGAAGACTACCTGACTATCAGGCTTCTTTTAAAATTTTTATTTAAAAAGCAAAAATGGATCACACACTCATTTAGTATTTTCTATTGCTATTATATTTTCTAGGTTTGGCAACTATTTATTGCCATTTAAGAACCATATAATAAAAACATGTTAACTCAGTGACATGTTATCGAGTGTTAGTTTTGATGTGTTCTTCTTCTGAACAGGTAGCATTAAAAATGCCCAGGTAGCATTTTTATACACTTTTATCTTACCTTGTTTAACATTTCTCTTTCCTGGAATTTTGGCTCAATGAAAACCCCTTTTTTTATTTTTTTTTAATCTCAGTTTACCGATGAAGGTTAGTGTGTACAAATGTTTTTCATACTTAAATTTAATTTACCTTTTTATTTCATACCTTTAATTTAATTAAAGCCCAAACAATATAATACAGATAGGTATTTATTATAATTTCCACTATCCCATTGTGAAACCATCAGTTATTAAATGAGCTTATATAAAGAATGAGAAAATTAAAATTTAATCACTGAGGTGTGTTAGGACTTATAATTAAATACAACAGTAAAGTTAAACCTTTTTTTTTTTTAGCTCCTTGTTTAATGATGACCACCACTGCGGCCTTTTTGTAATATTATTTATATAGTGCTCATAAAACACTGTGATAAACATACAGCAGCATTTACAGCTGCATTAAAATCAAAGAGCCAAAGCCCCATTAAGCCTCTCTGCAGATCAGGAGCTGAACCTGAATAAATGAGCTGAATCGATGAAATGTCGCAGATTAGGTATCTGGAAGAGAGTTTTTATTTTTCTTTGATTCGTGTTGGTTTAAAGTTACAATTTCATGAAATATTCAGTATTTTGTCATTTTCCAGTAAAACCCACAGACATATTTTAATTGAACTTGAATGGATAGAAAGACAGTAGATAACTAATAAATAATGCATGACTTTTTTTTTTAATCCTGAAGGTTGATGTACCTTGCTATTCAGCCCTAATTACTCTCCTACTGTACCCCTTAATAAAATCTAATCAAACAAAAGCCTTCAAAGGTCAAATAAATTCTCCATGACAGTATAAAAGACATATTGCTCTGATGTTTTTTTTTTTTATACATGCACTTCCATTTATCTTAATTTATGTCAGCAGTGAGCAGAAAACATTATTATAAAGTTCCGGTTAGATTTGCTCTCCAGTTGACCTTACCAGTCTCTCCCCACACAGGCAGGTATTCATCCTGCTGGATGTCCAGCATCAGCTCCAGGCCGTTACCAGTCCCACCCTTCATTGTCACCAGTAGGGGACGCCCATCTTGGCCTGAATTAAATGTGTAGCATTTCCCGTAGCGTGTAAATATCTGAAACACACAGACAAAGGAAGGATTTTTATGGCAGCATACGAGATGGTAATCGTCACAGCAGAATAAAAAATAAAAGACAGCATCTTCTCAGGTTGTGTTACCAGTCGCTGATCCTAGAAGCCTTTATGTGGAGAGGCTGTTGACAAGCTGAGCCCTCTTTGCTCTCAATACTGCATGATATAGTTTGTGCTCGAGAAAACAGGACATGACTTTTGTTTCAGAGTTTGTTGACTCTTGCCCGACAAATTTACACCAGACAGAAGGAAGCATCAAGATCCATTAACCCCCCCAACTCCCTCATCAGAACATAGAACAGAACATTGCACTATCAGAATTTTCTAACTAAATAAAAGATAATAGATCATTTTCTGCTAGTTATTTATTTATTTTTTTTTATTATTTTTTTTTTATTTCGAACAGACAGTAAAAACAATCAAGAAAGAAAAAAAATTTGAATGAAACAAACTTAAGAATGAAAATATAAAACAAATTATTTTGCCCATGTGACATGTAAATTTTATATTTTCTGTTCGAAAGGGAGCAGGTAGAAGATACATCTTATAATGTCCTGCCCCTTTCCTACTTGTCAATTTATCCTCAATTAAATATCAAAACATCAAAAAAAAAAAACCCCCAAAAAAACACTTGTTTCCATTCCACATGATGTTTAGCCATGTACAATTATTTTAAGTTCTATTTATGTCATCAATTACATTATAGACTATTAAACAGTCATCTTATATAGCGTATTTTGAAATGAGCTCGGTTTTAATCAGTTTATTAAATTGGTTTGCATTTTGAATTTTTTTAAACTCGTCATTCAATCCATTCCAGACATTTACTCCACACACAGATAAACAAAAATAAATAAATAAAATAGTACAGTATTTAGTTTATTTTTGTTTTAATTATTTTTGGTTATTTTCATGCGCTTTTTAAGGTCTTTGTGTGACCAATTTGCTGTAATATTTTGCTGCTATAACACCACAATTCCAACAGTGTGGAAGAGTAAATGAATTTTCTATTCTATTCTAAATAGAAACATTTTAACTTTAATCCTACTGATTAAAGTGAAATTTTTGAATTTATGGCCCTTTCTTAAAAAAGGACTCCTATAATTTTTGTCAAGATGTCCTTACCTATATAACAATAACATGAGAATGGCTTGTTTTTACTACATTTCATTGCTTTGTTCTTGTGACAGTGTAATTAAAATAAAAGCGAATTATTTTTTATTCGATTTTAAATGTATAGTGACTGTTTGAACTATTGAATGTGTACAATTAATGGCTGTATTTTTGTTTCATTTACAGTAAAAAAGAAGAAAAAATAAAAACAGCAGGAAAGAAAAGGAAGGAAATGAATTTATTTTCCTTTCCCACATTACCCATTCAGGTTAGCGGGGTTCTTTTAACACCAGTTATTATACAGGTAGTTAAAGTGTGGGAGCAAACACAATAATTTGCACCAAAGGTTGTGCATGCATGTGGAAAAAAAAAAAAAATCAAACCTTTTCAAGAAAGGCCTCCACAATTTTAATTTGAGCTGTGGGCTTTCGTATTGAAAAGAAAAATGTAAAACCCCTGTGGTGTAATAATACACTAAGATTTTATGCTTTTTGCAATTACAAGAAAAGAGCTTGCCAGTAAATGCAATATCCAAGGATACCGAACTAACGAGTGAAATATCCTCAGAGAGAAGGCTTCATAAAACAGATATTTAGTCTGATTTCCATAATATCAATCTGTCCTTTAGGAGCACACAAATTCCCAGAAACCAATCTTCCTGAGAATGAAATAGGACTATCGCGCCTTAAACGTTCTATACAGTCGATGCTTGGGGGGGAGATATCCTTCAGGGATGTAAGAAATACAAAAGGAGAAGCTACATAGCCAACAGTTTGGGAAGCAGAGTCGTTAGTTGAGCTGCTAAAGTTCAGTGCTTGGATAACAGGTTTGATTATTAACAGCTGAAAGAGAAATCTGTACACTGACAGATAACCCATATGTCTTAGTTTGTTGACTGGCTCAAAAATGATATAGCTAAGTTCAACCTAGCATGGTTAGCTGCATGATCTGCCACGGAGCTTATATCCTTAGCCAGCGCTCTGCAACCTGCAGCTCCAGAGCCACATATGGCTCTTTGGACCCTTACAGAGGATCTTAATTGTGCCTAAAATGTATATAAAGCGCTTAATAATGTAACATAATAAATACCAGTCTTAAAAGCTTTAGTGGTTTTTATAAGATGGAAAAGAATGATATTAAAAGAACCAGAAATAAGTTTTTGAGGCCATTTTTCTTTTATTTAAGTTGGAATTTATGTGTTTTAATATTATTTCAAAAGCTAAAAAATACATAAATTGTTGGTTGTTTCAGATGGAAACAAATTTACTATACGAGATAATACGTTTTTTTTTTTTTTTTTTTTTAAAGTCATCTTATACTTTGCAGCTCTAAACAGCTTTTAATTGGTCGGACTCCGGGGTGGAAAATGGCTCTTTGGATATGAAAGGTTGCAGACCCCTGTCCTGAGCCATGACCAGCATGGAGGGGACTGCTGTAATGAATCAGGTGGAAGGAAGACACTACAGCATGGAAAAGATCTGAACAGCAGCTTTTCCAGTGTTTCTGTGTGTCACTGTTAATCAGTTATTTCCAGTGTTCGTAATAATTTCATGGTTTTGTGTTGATTTTAAGCTGCACAAACCCATTGCGAAGGATTTTAAGCAACCCTTCCCAGTTCTCCCAGTACAGGATTTTCAGCTGTAGGATATTCAGTTTGTTATATGCTCTGGTTAAATGCACCAGATTGCACGTCCGCATAGACAGAGGTGCTATGCAGGGTTCAGTTGTAGACTAAGGGCCTTTCTGAACAAGGTTTTCATGTTCGTGTTGATATGCGGTGGACTGGCCATCAGTCTACGCTGCTTTCTGTCTATCAAACACTAGAGGTTGGCACCAGCAAGACTGCAAGGATTAGAAAACGTAAAAAAAATGGTTGATCATCGTCCTCTTAACGTGCTGTCTCTTTCATTTACTCATTGCTGGATTCTCCTGTTGTCTCCATCATGGTTCATGTTGTTCCCAGGTCTCTTCATCTTATACAGCCTATTTCTGTAGCCTCTGCTGCCTTAAAACTGTAAATATTTGAATCTGTCGATAATTTTTCCATGATTTTCTCCTGCTTGTGTTTAGATCCACTCCAGCAACAAAGTTCCACATCTAATAACGAGAAGACAAATGCATTTCGTGCAGTTATTTGTGCTCAGTTCATGGCACTATATAAGAAGAATATAGATTTACACATTTAAGGAGACGAGAACAGATATTCTGTTGTCTATCTCATGAAGTGAATAACTTCATATTTAAACAAGTGGCTTGTCAAAACAGACATATATCTCCCGTGAGCAAAGTAAAAGTCAATATGGTTTGCCTCCATTCTTGGAGGAAAAAAACCCCACAGCTGTTGCCGTATAGATTAGGGAACCTAATGATGTCAAAATTATATCCCACTCTTATGTTTAGCCATGTATGGTAAAGTTGGACCAGATGGTGGGCTACTGTAGTAAATCCAAACTGTGTCCCACTGGCAACAACATGATTGCCAGCGAACTAATGGATGCATAATCTAATCAGAAACATCAGGAAATGAAAAAAGAAAAACATGCATGGACCCAAAATGAGATTCTTCCTTACTTTGTTCAGTCACAGGGCTGAGTCCCCTGAATTAAAGCATCCTGATTAGCTTAGAATTAACCTTCAACATTCTGACATTCAGGTTGAGACGGTAACAGGAAGTAGGTGGGTGGTTTGCAGAGATGATATAACAAAGACAGGAAAGAAAAGTTATTTTTCATTAGCATTTTACTGCCTAAAGATCATATAGTCTAAGCATTTTATATAAATATCCTTTCACTAATATATCTAATAAAGCAAAAGGCTCCACTTTTGTCTTCTGCAGTTGCTCAAAAAGCTGTCGTTCTCCTGAATGTTCTGCATGGACTTTGAGTAAAGAGGGCGTTGATTACATAGTTGACTTATGAGTCAGACATTATCGCTCCATGACTCAAATGCCACAAACATCAGAAGAACCAAGATGCAAAAAATAGAAATAAATCTCAGCAATCCCTCACAAAAGAAAAGTTAGAATAATGTGAATCCTGCTCAGTGAGGTGTGTGGAATTGATCAAAACCTGAACCGAATAGAGAGATGGTTATTCATAGAATAACCATCTCTGCATTTCGTGCAAAACACGAAACAGTAAAATGCAATGAGAAATCCTTTGATAAGTCCAACAACAATATGAGATCTGACCTTTGAAGTGTATAGGTGGCAAAACTCAGCCAAAAAACAAAGCCTATAGTATCAGCTTACGTGCAGAATATAAATATCAATAAAATACCCCTGAAATCCATCTTCTGTCCCAGAGCTCCCTCTCAGTGTAATCAGATCACCATTCGTCATTTCTCTTTGGAATAGAGAGTAGGAAATTTTTCACAATATATCAGTGCCGCCTCCTTTCCTCCAACAAAGTATCTTAAAATTGCAAATAGACTAAACCTGCAGAAGGCTTGCTTTTACCTGACGCCCTATCTAAACAAAACAACTCTGCTTAAATCCTAACTATTTTGTTACTCCAATTTCTTTCAGTCCTGTGTCATCAAAACACACAAACCAATTTTCTGTTTAAAAAAGAAAAAGCAACAGGCTGTTGCTGTTCATACTCAAAGAAAACACTCTGCAGATGCACATCAAAGAAACAGCGGTGAGGTTGGAGGAAATGTTCAAAAAACGCGTACGCCCGTTTTTTATTGCACATGCCGATTTATACGAGAGTATGAATTGTTGTCTTTGAGAGGGAGAGGGTGTGTTTGTGTTCTTGCATGAAGCCCCCCTGCTTGCCATCTGCGTGTATGTGTTTGTAATGTGGTGATTGACTAGCGCAGGCCCGTAGTCAGAGTTGCTGTGGTAACCAGGAGATTGTGCTGGCTGCATTGAGAGACGAGCAGCAACAGTGGGTGCTGCCGCTGACCTTGGGGAGTCAGAATCCTCATTGTGTGTAAGAGGCTCAGAGGTTTGTTCTGTCTCATACATCTTTACGTTCGCCTGTCAGTCTAATTCACCTGTCAAGCCTGTTGGCGGTGCACGTACCCTGTGACATTTTCTAAACAATTTAGCTTTACGCATGCATGAGGTCATGATGGAACAGGGCTGACAATATCCAATATAAAATATCATAAAATGTCATTTTATTTTTCATAGTATATAATCAATATATAACAGCTGCTCTAATTATTAAACATTTTTAAATGTTCTGGACTTAATGTATGAAGGAATATGTAATGCATTGAGTGAATTGGGGAGCAACAACTGGTCATCAATTTAAAGATGTCATAGAATGCAAAACTGAGTTTCCATAGTCATAGATGAATAACGATAGTTCAGTGGGTGAAATGGACGTATAGAGAAGTTCAAACCCCATCAACACCTCCTTTCTCTGCAAATCTCACAATTCTAAACTTCCACCATAAAACGGGCGAATCCAAATGAAGCCCTGAGTTGATGTAAACTCTGGGATGTTGCCTTATTTGGTCCTGGCCTGTACTTTTGTCCCGCTCCAAAATTGACATACAGACCAGCCCACTGGGGCTTGTGAAGCGGGCGGGGGGAAGCATGGGGCGGCCTGTTTCCAGGCTACTGTCACCGGGTCGGGTCCATCCCCCACTGGCTCCCTGCCCCCTTCTGCCTGGGTTCCCGGATCAGCCCCGGAGCTGACAACTCGGTTCGAGTGCCTGGCGTGTTTCAACTACATTTTGCATTGTAGTCAACCAAAATCCCGGACGATTTTGAAATTCCCCCGGATATTTTTTTTAGGTATGAAAAGTAGGACATGTCCGGGAAAAGGATGACAATTTTGATGTTTCAGTGAGTGAGTGCTTGTTGCTATGATGCATCTTTGCTCAGCAGCTTCGCTCGCTGTAAACCAATCAGCACACAGCTCATCTAAATATTCATGATCATGCATTAAAAGGAATAAAACCTGTCGTTTCAATCTAGGGCTTTTAACCAGGCTTGCATTAAGGCTCATTGAACAGCAAACATGCCATTTTCAGCCCAACCAATGTTACACACCCTATTCAGAGACCTTAAGGACCAGCACCAAATACCCTATAGAATCAATCTATGACCACTTTAATCACATTCAATGTAATGGTGTCCAATATCAGAAACTCGTCTTTGATTTTTCCAAGCATGGAAAACCTTTTTAAGGTCCTTGGTTGATCCATTTTACTAGCTAAGGCAATATTATACATTTTCTAGCCTTGCATTGCTGTCTTCCTATGTAACCCTTGCAGCTAAGTTTATAGGAAAGTTGTCAAATTAAAAGGGATGTCATTTGGCCAGATATGTGATCAATTGGTTATCTGAAATTAATTAGATGCATTCTTTCTTTTTTTCCAAATACAGGACAGTTTCCTTTTTTGAGGGACAATCAACAACCCTAACCATATGTTGAAGATCAGAGATCAGAAGTCCCATTCAGGCATTTCTGCTTGGAAAAATCAAAGTTCCATAAATTTTTGATACAAAATAAAAAGGTAAAATAGCCTTTTAAATCTCTAAATAATAAATAAATAAATCTCTAACCTTTCAAGCTTAGAGATTTACTTACAGCTGGTCAGAACTGGAAGTAAAGGGAGAACCACTGTTCTTATAGCCGCCATCCTCTGGACTGAAAGTATAGTGCATTTGTTCTGATGAATTAACCAGGCTATACTTCTTATATTGTTAGTAGGTTTTTCTACTTCATTCTTTTTTTTTTTTTATCTTATTAAAGAAACCATTTTAAACCATCTTTTTTTTTCTGGTCAATGCTTAAACTTGCCTGATAAATAAAAGAATAATATCGAAGACAAATGCTTTTTCACACCCCTGCTTTTCATGTCATTAAAATAGTCTTTTAGTTTGCAGTATTTCATTCTTTAATGAAGAAGAAATTAAAGAGAATTTAACAATTCAGAATAGATCAGACAGGAGGTTTCTGCATTTTTTTATAATCATTTTAACAAAAAGAACACATTTATGATTACAATCTGAGCGGCTTATAAATTTTTCTTTCTATAAATCCAGAATATATCCATTGTCAAGGTGGAGCACTTTCCCCTCCCCGGAAGCTCAAGAAAGGGTTTGCAAAAAAATACTTCCCTGTTTGTGTAAATATGCACATGATTGTTTTTTTTATTTTTTATTATTTATTTATTTTGCTCTTTTAATGTATGTATGTGTAAAGTGGCACAGGTTTGTTCTTTGTATTGTAACTAATCTACAATTAATAAAAATAATTAAAAAAAAAATGCAGAACATGCATAGGATGTAAGATAATATAAAAAATACTTACTTTTAAATTGCAAAAAACCCTTAAAAGTTAGGTGAAGTCTGCGTTAGTTAGAATATCTACACACTAAAGCACTAAATACTGCAAACTAAAATCCCTTAATCTTCCAAGCTATTTACTCCACTATATAAATGTTTAAATAAAGCCAGACAATGAGGGGATGAAACTATGATAGAGGCATCACTCTTCCTTGTTCTCGCATAGAGTAAAAAATGTCACCGCCTTTTTCTAGGATAAATAATTCAGATAGAGACAGGATGGGAGAGTTCACATGGCTCTCGGCTATCCGTCAAATGACAATCTGACAAGGCTGAACAAGCTGTTCCTTAAAAGTTGCCAGGGAACCACTTTCCCTATTCTCTATTGATTTTAAGATCAGCGCTGAGCTCCTACAAGCAGAAAAATAAGACAGTTATAAAAACACAACTTCCTCATGCTTGCGTTTAGCTTTTGTTTGAAAAAAACTAATCAGAGGCAAAGTAAAACAAAGAAAAATACATCTGCAAACACCGGAACATTGCTAAACATAAACACTTCAATAATGCACAAAAACACTCTTTATCTCAAGTCTTATGTAAGTGATAGTCCTCATTATTAAATATCAAGAAATGAGATAAGTCCTAGAGCTGCTCAGGATAATGAAAGCCTTTGGTACCATCGGGTTCCATGGCAACTGAACAAACTCTATCTGTTTAAGAGGACCTTGCCACATGAAAGCTCCTGAGGAGTCACCAAATTGATCTTTATGTGATATTATTTTATTACTTTTATACAGTTATATTTACCATTTCCAGAAGGCCTTTGCTGAAAGCAATTTTGGCATAAATATATAAACAGGAAGACCTGTTCTCAAACTAGGTTATAAAATAGGTTCTACAGAAGGGAAAAAACATACTTACGTTTATCAATTGAAAATAGCATTTAAATACAGTCACACTTTACAAAAAGCTCATATTGTTCACAGCTATTATATTTCCATATGCTAAAACCTTAGGCCTTGATTAACTTTTTTGTAGTATTTTATCTGTGTAGACTGTAACTGACGAGAGAATATGAAAATTTGTTTCAAAGAATCTTTTTAATATGAAAAGTGTGGCATGCATTTTTATAAAGCAACTCAAAGTCCATACCCTGAATAGCCGCCTTTTACTGCAGTTACAGCTGCGCGTGTTTGGGAAATGTCTCGATCACTTTTACACATCAACAGATTAAGGTTCTTACTTACAAAGCAGTTCATTCTCAGTGAGATTCAATGGAAAGTGTTTCTTTGCAGCAAATGTCAAGTCTTGCCACAAATACTTAATTGGTTTGATCTAAATGACTTTACTGTAGCTCTGGCAAACATGCTAAAGGTTTTCTTGCAGGATATTGAACCCGTTTTGTCTTTTTCAGCCTTGGGTAGGATTTTCTTCAGGAATGAAAAGGTTTTTTTTTTCTACAGTGGTGTAGTTTTTAGCTCCATTTATCTTCCCATTGACCCTGATCATCTTCCATGTTCCAAATTACCCTCCAGCATGTTCCTATCTTCAACATAATTTACTAATGTATTAAGGCTGATGTACAGTGTTAGTTTTTATGCCACACATAGGATTTTGAATCTAGGGCAACAATTCTGCAGCTCTTTCAGCAATACTATGAGTCTTTTGGTCTATTGTCTGATGTTTGCCTAGTCTGTGGAGTAGATGACCAATAATTTAGTGAAAAAACTAGACTTTTACGAACTGTGCATGAATTTAAACATCAGCAAAAGATAAGACATCCAAAATACATAGCATTAAGTTTTTTTTTTCTGTAATTAAAAGAAAAGGGTCTCTCAGTTTGCACTGTTGTTTTGTAGCAACAAGTTCCTAGGTCGTATTCCTGGCCAAATGTCTTGCTGCATGGAGTTTGCATGCTCTCTCCCTGAATTGTGTGTATGGGGTGTGTGCGAGGGTGGAGGTGTGGGGGCGTTTGTATGTATTCTGTGTGTCTCTATATTGCTCTTTGATAACCTTGTTGTCTGGCGACATGTCCAGGGTGTATCTGGATTAATGCCCATAAACGGCTGGAGATACAGTAGGCACCAGCCCCACTGTGACTATGCCATAGAACATGATAAAAAACAGTTAACCAAAGAACATTGCAGTGATCTTAACCCCCACATTAAACCTGGAAATGCTTCCATTTTAAAGGTCTTGTGGAGGATTTTCGTCAATAAAAAAAAAGGCCACTCCACGTAAAAAAAAAAAAAAATTGCTCATGCACAACACTTTACCCGCCCTAGAGGGAACGTCTATTAAACGCGTGTGAAAGCGTGCACGAGCCCATTTCTCCTCATGCACGCTCTGTTTAAAAGTTGCTGTTTGCTTCGCTCATACAAGCTTACTTTCCAAAAGATTTGCAATTTCACCCCTATGTCAGACTCACCTCTGGTAAGTGAAACTGGGGATGAGCATGTAAGACGGCCTTACATAAACATATCACCATATTGATTGACAATTAGGAGGATAACTTATTTTGATGATCCACCTTTAAGTTTGCAGCTGATCTGTGTTCCATTTATTTTTAGAATGATTTACTAAAGAGCGCCTTGTTCCAAATCATTAGAACTGTATTGAAGGATGAAAACATAACTAAGGTGTTCTACGCTTATGATAAGTTCAGAAAAGGTATCTAACCTGGAAATGCTGGAACTACAAGTGTTTTACTCCAATCCAACTTTCTGAACTTATCTTAACTCTGATAACAAATGTGCAGTTACACTCTAACACTTCTAATGATGCTGGTTAGGGTTGGGTGTACTCAGTAAATAAATCAAAAGCAGCAAAGCTATTGCCTTTAATGCTATCATTTAAATGTTTTCTAATGATCTTATGCAGGTCATGCACAGATAAATTTAAATCAGTTTGATTATCATGTTCCCCCTTAGCAGGAACATCTGTTTAAAATTGGGAATGAAGTGTAGGGGATTTTAAGCACAATTATAAAACCACAATTTATGTTGTGCAGGTCTCACATAACGCTTACCATGATTAAACTGCAATATTATAATCTAATATAAAAATGTAAAGTGTTGGACCATGTCTCATGCTGAAATAAAACTGGCTTGGAGATCCCCTACTAAAGGATGGGCAGAGGCAGAACTGACCAGGTTTCTGGGAGCATTTATGATTTCTCAACATAATGATGGTAAAAAATGTTATTTAACAATACTTACTATCTACAGTATAAGCAAACTTTTAAACTGGATTTTGAGTTTGGAATCTTGCATTTATGGCATCATCCTCTAAAGCAGGCATCCCCAAACTCGGTCCTCGAGGGCC
>NW_015151510.1:0-921 GCF_000732505.1 Cyprinodon variegatus
TATTTAAAGGTAGTAGAGGACATGTACCTGTATAAATACAGAAATGGGACACATAACTGAGACTGCGCCTTTTAGTACAGTGCGCCTTATGGTCGTGAAAATACGGTATACGAGTTATGGATTCATCAAGAATAGATCATTTTAAAGCCTCCACCATTCATCTTAATGTATGAATTAAATCCTGTTATCTATATTCTCTGTCACATTAATCAGTATTATTATTATTATTATTTCTTTGGGGTTGGAGGGGTTAGGCAAGGAGACTGAGTGTAAACATATATATATATAAATGGTCAAAATGTCATGTAGAAACAGAGAAATTACAAGCACGGATGTGTACCCATTTTAAGGAGGACTGAGGGAAACTGTCAGTAAACCCAACTTAATATTCAATGTCCAGCTGGAGGCTGATCCTCAGGTTTTACCTCTTGGCCAACCCAGTCGTCACATTAAAGTGTCTCATCAAAGACGGGTGTTCAGTATCTTCACATCTGCTCTATTGGTTAGATGGATTGATCATGTACCTCCTAAAATTAAAGGATGGCATAAAGTGATTTTGACATGTTACAAATGGAAGATACAGGTCCAAATGTGGGACAGCCTTTCTTTAAGTTTGAAGGTAAAGGCTTACTGCCATTATACTAAAAGGGATGCCAGATGGTGAAGAAGAAAACTGACTAGTTAATGTTTCAGGACATCATCAGGATCCAGTCAAAGTCTCTTTAAACTCAGACTGCTGCAGCTTCAACCTCTGTGGATCATCAGGACACAGATCAGCTTCTCTCCTCTACTAAGATCATCCCCACAAATCCCTGCAGAGAGAAGAAGGATGAACAGAGGAGATCAATGAGTGTTTCCAGCCTCTCTCTCTCCATCAGCTGTCAGTCAGTGATGCAGCACATCCAGGATAAAGAGCAGCAG
>NW_015151510.1:1873-10364 GCF_000732505.1 Cyprinodon variegatus
AAGATGGAAGTCCAGTTTGGATAACACAGGGTGAGAGAACCTGTGCATGATGATCAAGAATGAAGGGACAGTGGAGAGGAAAAACTCTCTTTTGGGAAGAAACCTCTGGCAGAACCAGGCTGCACATGGCGGTCTTCTACCAGACCGGTTGGAACGAGACGTGAAATACAGTAAGAGTCCAGGAGTAATGGAACCCTGATGAAGCTTTAGCTACAATGGTGAGGAGGGGCTGGAGGTGGGTTGAAACGAGTACATCTGAATGAAGTCAGACAGCACATCCACCGCCGCGCACTTAGGAGCAGACCAGTGCAGATTGAAGACCTTTAAAGATAAACTTTGGATCCTGATTGGCTTTGGAGGAGGTGTGGTTAAAAACTGATTGGCTGTGTCGCAGGTGGATTTAGGAGAGCAATCAGTTTCTTCATTTGAAATTCATGCCTTGGCTACATTTCAATCAGAAAAACTCACATGAACAGAAAAAACAATTAGAAGAAACGTATTGATACAGTTACTTGTCTTTGGCGCTCAGACCTCGTCTGGAAGATATATAAGGCATAAGCTGATGACCATCAGCCCCATTGCTGAGAAGGTTAAGGAGACGCCACAAATCGCTGTTGTGGCTGATCCATTCTGAATGAAGGCCTGATGACACAAGCAAGGCTACTAGGTAAACCTCATAGCAGTGAATTGAATTGATGAGGGGGAGCAGGCCATGAACCCCCAAAAACCTATGCTGAGGCATCATCCGTAAAATTGAAACAAGGCTGCAGACATAATGATGAGATAGTATCATTTTAGATTAAACCTTAATCCTCAAATTAGTTTTTAGGAGCTGACCATTTAACAGAGATTCATCTATTCATCCATCCATCTTCTAACATCCTTAATTACAAGTGGGGTCACGAGGGTGGTGGTGCCAGCTGTCTACGGGCGAGAGATGGGGTCCAGCCTGGACAGGTTGCCAGGTCGCAGCACAGAGAAAAACAGGACAAACAACCGTTCACGCACAAACTCACACCTAAGGAGAATTTAGAGAATCCAATAACCTAACAGTCATGTTTTTGGACTGTGGGAGGAAGCCGGAGTACCTAGAGAGAACCCATGCATGCTCAGGGAGAACATGCAAACTCCATGCAGAAAGACCCCAGGCTGGGAATCAAACCCAGAACCTTCTTTCTGCAAGGCAGCAGTGCTACCCACTGCGCCACTGAGCAGGTCGACAGAGATTAAAAAAAATCTATTTAATCAGATTCTAAGATTGTCTGAGTTTAAAAATGTATGTTTATAGATGATCAGTTGCTGATCAGCTGTTGAGGCCAGGAGAGGGACGGCAGGAAAGGCTCCTCCTCCACTGAGAGCTGACTTGCTCTCAGTGGAGGAGGAGCCTTTTTCTCCATGTCCTGCAGCCTCTCCTGTCTGACCTGCTTCAGCTCTGGGTCTTGTTTTTTTCTGGAGCCTCTTTTTACTTTCAATGGACAGCAGTGCATGTAAAATTAGGGTCATGACTCAAAAAGGTTGAGAGTCACTGACTTAGTGGATGGCCCCTGATTAAAGTTCACCTGGGGCCCACAATGGCCGAATCATTCCATCACCCACTTCCCAGCTGTTCATTAACTCCACTGGCTCCCAGTCTCATTCAATAGAAATCAATCCTATGAACATATGAGACCAAACACAACCTCATCCTTTCATTCAGTTCTGACTTTTACGTCAATCCAAGTCAATGCAAGTTCTAATGATTTGCTGTTATTGGTGTTTTTATTATTTTATTCGGTACCATGTTTATCCATAGGATGATCTCAAGGTTCTTATAAATAAATTGTTATAATCAATAAAAGGCGAACACAGACAAACTGCACGACTGAGATACTGAAGACAACGAGGAAGTGGTATAAAACTCGTTTTCTCTTTAATATGTTCAAACTCAACTTTTTCAGCTATTTTGATAGTTTATCGTTTTATCATACAAATGAAAACCTATAATACTTTCTGTGTAGGTTTATATTACATCTATTCAACCTGTAACAGTGACTGTATCTGAAATATTAACCTTGTTGAAGACCAGATGCTGAGTCAGCATTTTACCCAAATCATCTTCACAGTATCGCAGCAGGCACTTAATAAATTTGTCTCCATTTGATAATTCATCTGCATAAAAAAATCATCTGATTTAACAGTTTGTCTGATAATTCTCTCTTTTTTACTTTCCTCCCAGTTGTTACACATGTGTTCATTCAGCATCTTCTGATGCTGAATGAACAAAATAAATCCCTTTAAAGTCCCACAATGGGGAAATTCACTCTCTCTGTTTAACCAATCTCCCTGGAGAGCAGAGGGCTGCCATTGTGTGGCGCCTAGACAGCAGTGTGAGGTTAAGGGTTTTGCTCAGGAACCCAGAGTGGAGGCTGTGGGGATTGAACCAGGAACTCTCTACCTTGTTAGAGCACAAGCACACTGCTCTTAATACTAGGCCAATACTCTCCAATCAAAAAGCCTATTGATCCTTGAGTAGTTCACTGATTGACCTTCACACTGAGATTTGCACTGTAATGTTATCAGAATAAACAAATATACTACATCATTATAGATAGATGTAATTGTAAACTGTAATGTAAATTGTAATGTAATCTTATGCCGCTGTCTTGGCCAGGACTCCCTTGAAAAAGAGATTGTTAATCTCAATGGGACTTTTCCTGGTTAAATAAAGGAATAAATATACTACATCTGACCTTAATATCTGTAGTTTGCAGAGGGGAGACTGGAGAAACCCACTGAGCTCCTTCAATTCAGGGTCCAGCTTGATTCTTAGGATGTCCAGTTCTGTGAGATGGGATGGATTAGCCTTCAGAGCTGAGTACAGAGATTTCCAGCTTGTCTCTGACAACTTGCAGTCCCACAATCTGAATAAATAAAAGATTTTAGCTGAATTGAACAGGATGCAGATTAACACTTTGCATTAAAACAGAATATGTGACCCTGGCCCCTGATAAACACTAGACCAAGGACCATTGGTTATTTTCCTCACTGACACTGTACTGGCACAATCATACAGCATCACTGAACACATTCTCTCTTTGGCCAGGGTCACTGAATATAGTATAACACCGGTACGCAGCTGATACCATACTGAGATGGAGATAAAGCCCAGAGGAGTCGCTAGAAACTACGGGAACAAAACTCTCAGGATCCAGAGGTGTCAGAAATGTTCACCTTCTTTACTGAAGTAGAAGTACAGATACCTGAAAGGAAAAACTGATTGAACTCATTTACTGAAGACAAAGGAAAAAAAGTTCAGCTTCTACCAAATCAAAATGAAATTTTTGCCTCAAAAGATAAAAATAACTTTTAAAAACTTGATTCTTCAAAAAGTTTTTTCTGCTTTGAAAACAGGTTAATTTTGCTCATTGTCTCTCTGTGTTGGTAGAGAGAACATAAAAATGGGTCTAGTTTGGTTCTAGGTTCTAATTTCAGACAGGATGATAAAGATTGAAGTGAACAGAAGTCCTTCATCAGCAGCTGAATCCTTTTAGAGCTCTGCTATTCACAGCATTAAAGCTGCAAACAGAATCAACATGGACATTTCCTCCCTAATAAAGGGGGAATGGACGGGGAATGTCTGCGTCTCACAATCTGATCCATCAATGTCTCCAGCCTCCTGGCTTCATCCATGTCTCTATCAGTGTTTTTCTACAAACTAACTGGACTCCAACTGGACAGATTCTCTTCCTGATTTTCCCTGTTTTGTTGCAGCTCTTACGTCATGTCGTTATCAATATGGAGAGAAGAAATGAGCCAGTTTGGAGAAAGGAAGGAGTAGAAAGTCCAGATATTTGGCTTCAAATGTAGGAAGGAAAAGGAAAAAGGATTCTGAAAAATAAATACTGAAGTAAATAAGAAGGAAATAAGTCAGAAATAAAAAGCTGCTTAAGTTCAGTAACAAAGCATTTGTGTCTCCAAGCGACTCTGACAGCTGACAGATTAAAGAGGACGGGTTCTCTCTGACCAGGTCCAACAGAACAGCAGCTTCAGGACAAAGATCTCATGTCTTTGTCTTTTCTTCCTAAACATTAGTTTTTAGATCATCTTATTTTATTCTAGTTATTCTAACGTGTTTGTGGTTCTGGTTCTACTCTAGAGGAACCAAATGTCATTCTGGATGGAAAGATGTGAATCAGAAATGAGAAATAAAGCCATCTTATCTTGTCTCATCATCTGAATCTTTCCCAAATCAAACTGAAACATCTCCATCATTACTTAACATCATTTGACTGATTTTCTTCATTTTAAAGTTTCATCAAAATAAAATTCAATTTTTAGAACATCTGAAAGAGTGAAATAATTCATTTACAAGGTAAAAAGTCTGAGAAATATTATTCTGACATTTGGACAACAGCTGTTTTAAAGTATTGGTGAATGATTTGGTTTGAATAAACAGAAAACTCACTTCAGGTTCTTCACTTTGCAGATTGAACTCTTCAGTACATCACACACAGGCTTGATTTCAGAGTCTCCAAAGGGTTGACAGTGTCCCCCGATCTTCTCTATTATGACTTCAGTCAGATGAGGGTTGGACTTCAGAGCTGAGGCCAAAACTTCACATTCAGCCATATAGAGCTCACAGCCACCAAGACTGTGATTAGAGGAGAAATAAAGTCAGTTTTAATAAAATCATACAATCTAGATGATACAAACTAAAACATGGCCCCAGTGATGGAGACAAACAGAGAAGCTGAGCAACAGGTTCAAACAGCTCAGGCTTCATGTTTACAGAACAACACTGAAGGTTTTAGCAGCAGCCATCTTAGCTGACTGTTAGCAAACCTCCCTGTGTCTTCATGTTGAGCTCTGACTGCTGTCTGCTGCAGGAACAATCTGGATCCACAGAAGATGATCAACCATATTTCCATTGGAAGAGGAAGTAATGATTCAATCAATGAAGCTAATATCCTGACAGTCACAGCATGTTGGATGGTCAGGATCAAAAATAAACCAAGCAGCATCAAAGATTTTCTATTCATCCATTTTCTCTCTAACCTTCAGCTTCTTTGGGATCATGGCTCCTCACACTACTGGTGATTCTAGAGAGAAGAATGAACTGCTCAGAGGTCTGACTCAGGTCAGACTCCAGTCACTCATTTCATGACTTTAGACTTGATGAAATCACTAAATGAAACATGAACCTGATGGAGGAGACAGAGCCTGAACTGGCCTATGATTTCACATCTTCTACAGGTCAGATGTTGCTAATAATCATCAGTTCCTAACTTCTCCTCTCTCCACAGCCCCACAGACATGTCCAACATTGGAGATGAGAAGCTGCAGAGCAGTGAGATCAGCAGAGAGTGAAGCCTTGTTCCCTCCTTTAACTCAGCCAAGGTTACTGATGTCAAACCTGTGATGGTTTCTAACAAGCTTCTCCTGTAGGGCTAGAAGAGAGAAGGGTGAGATGATGAGGAGGAGGATGAGGAACATCTAAACTGGGAAGATGAATGTAGCGGGAAATAATCCCAGCAGGTAGCGCTGGAAGACTAAAGCCCCAGTAGAGGAGTATGATGGTAGATTTGTTTCTTTGTCATTCAATCAAAAAAGGTTGCTTTCTAAAAATCCAAAAATATATTTTCAATAAAAAAAATTAACTACAATGAACAAAAAACTTCTCAATCAAAGAAAAAAGTATTTGAATGTAAAAATATATTTGAGACTCAAAAAAATAAATTTGAACAGTGCTTTTCTTTGATTGAAAATGTTTTATTTCATAGAAGTGCAGGTTTTTTTGTTTAAAGCAACTTTTTAAATTGAAATAACATTGATTTTTGATAGCAATATTGTCACACTGCGGTCTCTCTCTCTCTCTCTCTCTCTCTCTCTCTCTCTCTCTCTCTCTCTCGGCTGGGGGCACTCTGGTCATCCTGGCTCCAGTTGCACCATGGCTTTACTTCTGCGAGATTTTTGGTGGCCATCTCTTAATAGAGATGCAGCCGAGTTTGTGTCAGCTTGCTCTGTGTGTGTCAAGAACAAGGGTTCCAGTAGACGGTTTACTCCAACCCCTACCCAGACCCAGCCAACCTCCACGGGTTGCCATCTGAAATAGTCTTAGACTGCGGTCCGCAGTTTATCTCTCGGGTATGGCGTGACTTCAGCTGGTGTTTAGGGGCTAAAGCCTCCCTCACATCCGGGTTTCACCCCCAGTCTAATGGGGAGTGTGAACAGCTTTATCAGGAACTGGAGAACACCCTCCGCTGCCTCTGGCCTCACAACCCCAGGACCTGGAGCCAACATCTGGCTTGGGTTGAATACTCTCATAACTCCCATGTTTCTGCAGCTACTGGTTTATACCCATTTGATAAGGATAAGACCTTTGCTGACCGCAAACGCATCCCTGCCCCCGCTTACACCTCTTGGCAAGAGGTATGGCTCTCTTCCAATGACTTCCCGTTTAAGGCCATGTCTAGGAAGTTGGCTCCCAGGTTTCTCTGTCCTTTTAAAATCGACCTGATTATTAGTCCCACAGCTGTCCGCCTTAAGCTTCCTCCGCACCTCCTTGTCCATCCTACGTTCAATGTCTCTCAGATCAAGCCTGTCATCTCCATTCAGACCAATCCAGCAACTGTTTCCATACACTCACCAGTCTCCTTATCTTCTCAGCAGAAGCCCAGAAAAACCTGACCAGACCATACTCCTTCCTGTTCATACCCACTATCTTGTTTTTTAATAAACCTTTTAATCTAGCCACCTTCAA
Source organism: Cyprinodon variegatus (assembly GCF_000732505.1). NCBI lineage: Eukaryota > Metazoa > Chordata > Actinopteri > Cyprinodontiformes > Cyprinodontidae > Cyprinodon > Cyprinodon variegatus. The sequence continues at coordinate 8,613 of NW_015151510.1, forward strand.
TTATGACATATATATATAATTGATATGGCGTCTGTGTCTTTATTATTCATTCAAAAAAAAGTTGCTTAAAACAAACAAACAACAGCATCAATAATAAGTAAATTTGACGAAAAGATAAATGTTTTCAATAGTATAAAATAGATTTTGAATGCAAATAAAATATTTGAGACTCAAAAAATTGCACTTGAACATTTTTTTTATTGTTGAAAATTTTCTCTTTGGTTGAAGGGATCTATTTTGTGTTTGGGCCCTGCATGGGTAGGACATTTGTCTCTTAATCATTCAATTCCCAAAAAGCTGTTTCAAAAAAATAAAAATAAAAATACTTTTCTGTACATCCATGTATGCATCTCTGCTGTTATTACATTAAACAATTTGTTAATGAAATTACAACTTGAATTTCAAATTCCGCAGATGTGGCCACTTTTCTTCATAGCAACAGCCAATTAATCCTTTAGATCGTGGCAGTCAGTGGTTCACTCTTTTTGATTTGATCTGCAATCCTGCAAACTACATGATTATTTGGTCTCTATTTCTCATTTCATGTCATTAAATCATTAATTGAATGTCAAGGAAACTACAATTTCAAAATAAGTTTCCTATATCAGTTTATAAATAAAAGGTCAGAAATGATAAATAATTATTAAATAATTACCCCATGGAGCAATATTTATCACAACAAAATGTTTGGGAGTATGTGACTAGACATTCCAGCCTCTGCCTTTGGAATTTCTCAAAGTGTTAAAGCTCATGTCTTTACATGTCTTTATAGAGGACATCTAAGAGCTTCAACAAAGGCTGCAGATGAAGGTGAAGTGTTGATTAGGAAAATGGTTCCAAACTCTGGAAGCAGAGTTCTCAAAGCTTTGGGAGGATCTGACAGAAACTAGGACTCCTACAGAAATGACATTTTATGAAACCAGACACACATCAACACATTTTGGCTCTAATTTACAAACTCAGAGGGAATTATATATTATATATCTGAATGGTCCAGGTTTCCATCAAAGCTAAACAGTGATTTTATAAAAACAATGAAAGAGACTAAAAAGGTGAATTCTGGGCTAACAGCCCAATGAGTGAAGAGATGTTTAAAGGTTCTGATGGGTCTCTGGCTGATTGGATCTTTAGAGAAAACACAGATGTTCTGCAATCTGAAAGTTTTCTATTCATTTCAATGGAAGATGGAAACTGATCCAAAGTTGAATATTTTGAAAACGCTCTAAATTTCTAAACACCAAAAGCTCCAGCAGAGCTGTCCTGAAGGAGCTGAACGTTTAGATGTTTGAATGGTTGAAATGGTCCAAAGGATGAAGGAAGAGCTTAAAGAGCAGAACCTTACAGAAAAAACAAGAACCATGAAGAAGAACCAGGAGGACAATAGAGCTGAATCAGCATCACACCATGAAGACATCTGGACTCACCGAGCCTTTCTGCAGTTACTCAAAGCTGGAAACAGTCTCCAACGTCCATTCTGTGATGTGTTGTACTTCTCCAGGTCCAACTCGTCCACAACCTCATCTGACCTCTGCAGCATGTAGGCCATAGCTGAGCACTGGATGGCTGAGACATACTTCTCTGATTTCAGCAGATCCTGGATCTCCCGGTAAACTATGCCCTCCATCTCCTGATGACAGAGGAAAATGTTGATGCTTTGGACAACAGAGAATCTACCATTGTTAATCTTCTTCAGATTGCTGATGACTCTCTGGATGGTTCCTGGACTGTTCTCCATCTGACCCAGCAGGCCTC
>NW_015151510.1:12548-16237 GCF_000732505.1 Cyprinodon variegatus
TCTTATTGTTCTGGAAGTCCAGAGGAAGTCGACTCTCATCCAGACCATCCAAGATGAACAGAACCTGGAAGTGATCAAAGCTGCGGATTCCTTCGGTTTCAGTGAAGAAGTGATGAACAAGTTCCACCAAGCTGAACTTTTTCCCTTTCAGAACATTCAGCTCTCTGAAGGTGAATGGAAATATGAACTGGATGTTCTGGTTGGTTCTGCCTTCAGCCCAGTCCAGAGTGAACTTCTGTGTTAGGACTGTTTTCCCGATGCCAGCCACGCCCATCGTCATCACGGTTCTGATCTGACCCTTTACTCCAGGTGATTTGAAGATGTCTTCTGGTTTGATTGGTTTTCCTGGCCTGTTTTGTTCCCAGAATGATACTTCAATCCTTCTGACCTCATGTTCATTATTGACCTCTCTAGTCTTTCCCTCTGTGATGTAGAGCTCTGTGTAGATCTCATCCAGAAAGGTTTTCTTTCCAGCTTTAGCAACGCCTTCAGAGACACATTCAAACTTCTTCCTCAGAGACACTTTAAGGTCACGTTGACATCGACCATCAACATCTGAATAAAGAAACAAAGAAATGAGATAAAACATTTCAGCCAAACAAAGATTAAAACTATTTATGATATTCTCAGTGAGGGCTGTTCGTTCATTTATATGAAGGAAACCTTAATTATTTACAGAAAACTAATAGTTTTATACCAAGTTATCTAAGCTAGAAGGTCATTGCAATATTAAAGCCCTTGAGTCCCCATGTTCCTGCACACTGTACCTTTACCCTAATCAGCGGTGAACTGGTAAGAGCTGCAGGAACTGCTTGGAGCCACCAAGCCGCTGCATTGAGCTCAGGTATAGCATAATGCTAATCATTAAAATCAGAAGCATCCTAGTATTTGTTTATAATAATCTGCATTAACGGTGCTAGTCAGTCAAACCTCATTTCAAAGGGAATTTTGTGATTCGCCAGAAGCATTCAATGTTTTATACCTATTTAATGTTGCTTCATTGCTTCACCTTTAAATTAGTGTCTTTAAACTGTTTAACAGTAATTAACACCCCCATGTACTTAAATAAAAAAGTCAAACAAATTAAATTAATAATATATTTTCTGTAATTAATAGGTGTTCTCACAACCCAGCAGGGTCACAGGGGGGAATCCAGCAGAAACTCAAAAGCCTGGTGATCCATTTAAAAAGTTAGATATCTCAGTCTAAGACAACTCTGGGTAAAAAAAAAAGTATTTAAATGGTGATTTAAAGGAGTTGAGGGTTTCAGTACTTTTATAGTTTTTGGGGAGTTTGCTAAAATCCCTGGACCAATATAACTAAAACCTGCTTCTGCATTATTTAGTTCTGGTTTTGATCCAGTAGACCTGAGGGGTCTGGCTGTTGATCCACTGATAACAAGTCTGTAATGTAACTGGGCTGCTTCTACAACCTGAACCACTCTGCTAATTTATTCCGTAATTTAAACACTAACAGAGGTATTTTAAAGTCTATTCTCTGAGCTATGGGAGCCAGAGGGAGGACTTTAGAACTGCGCTGATGTTCTCCACTTTCTTAGTTTTAGTGAGGAGTTTTAGTTTCTGACTGAAACAAGATATTATTAGAATGATTCCATGTGGTAAACATAAATATCTATCCTGTAATCAGTGATCTGTTGTCAGAGTTCAGCAGAGATGATTGAAGGAAGCTGCTAATGGGAGATTTTTAGTCTTACCTGCTGCACAGCTGTTCTGACTGGTTGTCACTGGTCCAGCTTCGGCTCTTTCTCCCCACTGGGTTTTGCTTATCTTCCTCTGTCTGTGGAGACATTTCTTCATCACTGAAACAGTTCACTACCAACAGGATCACTGCATGAAAAGTGGGATTTTCGTCAATATAAAGCACAGTAGATTGTCGTGGAACTTCAGGTTAGCGGCAGTTTACGGCAATTTGCAGGCTTCGCCGAAAACTCCCGTAAATTGTCAGAAATTGACGTGAAATTTCTTAGGCAGTGTTCCCCCCATGCCTCCCTCCCATGGAACCCTAGGGGAGGCTATAGCATGTAAANTGATGTCTTATTTTTTATAGCTGCAATGTTGAAAATGTTCATGTTTGTTAAAACAAATATGCTCTTTTTCTCATTAATATCTCAACTGGTAATTTTGGTAGGAATGTATCAGGGTGGAGCAGTGTGCTTGTCTGTATTTATGTATGAAAGGAGGGGCATATGCACTAGGGGGCCAGTGCCCCAGTAAAGCTTTGTGCCTAGCAACGCCCCTGTCTATATCTTTTATTTTTTTTTTTTATTGTCTATTATTAAAGGATATTCAAACTCTCTTTATTCCATTCATTCTTTTAATTACTTTCCAAATTTTTTCTATCTTTGTGTCTTTTCCTATTGTGCTACAAAAATGTCTCCAATATTCTCTTTTTGCATTCTTAATAGTTCTCCTTACCATTGCTTGCTTTCTTTTATAATCAGTTAAATTATTATAAATTGGATTACCTTTTAGTACCTTAAATGCTTTATATCTTACTTTTATTGCTTCTTTACATTCATTTGTCCACCATGGTACAATTTTCTTATCATTTTTACACCCAGTTTTCTTTATAGAATGGTCGGCTGCTTCCATTATTATCTTACAAATTTTAAGGACGGTATGGCCGTAAGCCTCCTTCTCAAATTCTTCAGATCCAACTAATTTAAACTCCAGGCAGCCAATCAGATGAGTAGAACTGCAGGTCCCACTTATTCATAACAGATCAAAGTGCTGAGAACAGATCTGATGTTTGTTTTACTGGTTGATTTTATTTATCCTGCAGCATTCCCTGTCAGTGTTTACTTCTGTAATAATTTCTAATCAATTTAATTTATCTAAAGCCAAAATCAGAGAAAAATACACAACAAGTGTCTAGAACAGGTAAAACTGATATGTAATGCTGAAATCTGATTTGAATCTGCAATACTTTATTCCTCCACCAGATGGCACTCACATGGGAGCTGAACCACAGAAACCTTTTCTGGACAAACCATTCAATGAAATGATGTGGCTTATTACCCTGTTAGCCTGTCGCTCTCATTTAATGTAGTTTGCTGAGTAATTATTTGAATGAATTGAATCAGGAATGGAGGATTACTGATGTTCACTGTTTGGCTCTTCTGGCTACTAGTTCAAGATGTTCAAGGCTCATTATGTCACTAAAATAAGGTTTGGCAGCTAAAACTCTAAATGTTTTAGTTTATACTTTAAAGAATCAGCCTAGTTTCTCCCCTGGTGTTAAACTGTGGCTGTTGGGGATTATGTGGAGCTTTAGTGACTAGGGGAAGGAGATATTGATGCCAGAGATGAATAAATCACTCTGAATAATGTGTCCTTCTCAATTCTGAGATGATGGTTACGCTCCTGCCAGATTCTGTGACATATATCCCCACAAGCTTACCTTTCTGAACGTCCATGGATGTATCTCTGCTGTTAGTAAATTAAGCAAATTGTTTATGAAATCATAAGTTTTCATTTTTTTGCATTAATTTCAAATCTAGTAGCTGTGGCCAATTTTTCTTTATGGCAGCAGCCAATTAATCCTTTAGATGGTGGCAGTCAGTTGTTCGCTCTGTAATTTGATCTGCAACACTGCAGACTAAATGCATAGCAGTGTAGCTGCATTATTTTTTAGTCTCTGGTTCTCATTTCAATTATTAAAACAGCATT
>NW_015151510.1:18903-23570 GCF_000732505.1 Cyprinodon variegatus
AACATCTGCTGAAACACAGAAGAAAAGACGACTGAAGGAAAAAAAAGCTGATTTAGTTGGAACCAAACCATCTGGAACATAAGGAGGTGTTATCATTAGAAGGTCTCTTCCTTCACTTGATCAGATGCTAAACGATCCGATCCGTCCTCAGAACCAGAACCTTGTTCAATTGTCTGACAGCTTCTTTGTTCATCTCTATTTTGTGTTCAGTATCTGTTCACTGTCAGGATCTGATTCCCAAAGCAGAGAAGATCAAGAATATGTTGACAGAAACCAGCAGCAGTTTTCAGCAACATCAACTCTTTAGCATCATTGGACCGGTTCTATTTAACCTTCTGCCACAAACAGCAGCTCCAGAAGAGGCAGAGAGAAAGAAAAAGGTTTTTCAAAATCAATGAAGGAAAATAGAGGAAATGCTCTAATCTAGCAGAGAAACTATCATGGTCCATGTTCTGTTTTTCTTTGTTTTGCCAGTTCTCCATCTGATTGGTTTCTCCATGCTTCATTTATTCCAGCTGTCCATAGTTCTGTAATTACCCCTGCATGTCTTTAAGTTTTTGTTTGTTCCCTGTGGCAGTCTTATATTTGTCTTAACCTTGTTGTCTTGTGGTTAAGACATATTAACCACTCTATTAATTGCTTATACTGTGTGATATTTTCAATTCTCAAACTGTACGACGAAACACCCATGACCACAGCTAGTGTTCACATTAAAATGGCATGAGACTGGACTCTCAGAGACTGGATTGGATGTTTTTAAAGGATAATTACAGACTGGAAAAGACATGGGACTGATTTGGTCCTATAGAAGATTGCTAGAATGACTCCATGGTGTAAATAGAAATATCTATCTTGTAATCAGTGATCTATCGTCAGAGGAAACCAGGTTTCTGTCTCTCAGACTTTCCTTCCCTCTTCTTGCAAAAGCAGCAGAGCAGCAGGTTTATTTCTCCACCTTTTTGTTTTCATGCATCAAAATTACCTCCAGCTTAAAGGAGAAGTTCAGTTTTAATGTATTTAGACAAAAGGGCTGAAAACAGAACCAGTTCAACAAACCCAATAGGTTGTTGGGTTTAACACAGAAGGAACATTTACAGCAGCTGGAAATACTGAGATGTAGTTGGAATAATTGATCCCAGAAAGACTTTGAAAAGCTTGAATCTCCAAATCCAACTAAAGACGTGGAATTGGTTCAACAGAGACGATAGAAGGAAGCTCTGATTGGAGATGTTCAGTCTTACCTGCTGCACAGCTGCTCTGACTGGCTGTCGGCGGTCCAGCTCCGGTTCTGGAACTTTCTCCACTCTGGGGTTCGCTCCTCTTCCTCCGTCTGTGGAGACATTCCTTCATCAGTGAAATAGTTTACTACCANCTCCAGGCAGCCAATCAGAGGAGTAGAACTGCAGGCCCCACTAATTCAAAACAGATCAAAGTGCTGAGAACAGATCTGATGTTTGTTTTACTGGTGGATTTTATTTATCCTGCAGCATTCACTGTCAATGTTTACTTCTGTAATCATTCCAAATCAGTTTAATTTATCTAAAGACAAAATTAGAGAAAAATGCTCAACAAGTGTCTGGAACATGTAGAATTGATATGTAATGCTGAAATCTGGGTTTCATCTGCAATACTTTATTCCTCCACCAGATGGCACTCACATGGGAGCTGATCCACAGAAACCTTTTCTGGACAAACCATTCAATGAAATGATGTGGCTTATTACCCAGTTAGCCTGTCGCTCCCATTTAATGTAGTTTGATGAGTAATTATTTGATCACAGGAATGGAGGATTACTGATGTTCACTGTTTGGTACTTCTGGCTACTAGTTCAAGATGTTCAAAGCTCATTATATGACTAAAATGAGGTTTGGCAGCTAAAACTCTAAATGTTTTAGTTTATAGTTTGAAGAACCAGCCTAGTTTCTCCCCTGGTGTTAAACTGTTGCTGTTGGGGATTATGTGGAGCTTTAGTCACTAAGGAAAGGTAAAATGGATGCCAGAGACGCATAAATCACTCTGAATAATGTTTCCTCCTCACTTCTGTGATGATGGTTACGCTCCTGCCAGGTTCTGTGAAATATATCCCCACAAGCTCACCTTTCTGAACGTCCATGGATGTATCTCTGCTGTTAGTAAATTAAACAAATTGTTTATGAAATTATTATTTTGAATAAGTTTTCTTTTTTTTTTGCATTAATTTCAAATTTAGCAGCTGTGGCCATTTTTCTTCATGGCAGCAGCCAATTAGTCCTTTAGATGGTGGCAGTCAGTGATTCACTCTTTGTAATTTGATCTGCAACACTGCAGACTAAATGCATTGCAGTGTAGCTGCCTTATTATTTAGTCTCTGGTTCTCATTTAAATTATTTAAACAGCATTTATTTACTGTCCTTAAGAATAATTATGTGAATGTCAGAGAAACAAATATTTTAGAATAATGTTCCTTCATCAGTTTATAAACCAAATGCAAGAAACAACAAATAATTACCCCATGGACCAAAAAACTGATAAAAAAAAACATCTCCATATTTATCACAATCCAATGTTGGTGAGTATGTGACTGAGAATTTCCAAAGGCAGAAAGCAGTGAAAGTTCTCCCAGTAATTAGAAGAGGCTGGAATGTCTAAAGTGTTAAAGCTCATGTCTCTACAGGTCTTCATGGAGGAAATCTAACAGCTTCAACAAAGGCTGCAGATGAAGTGTTGANTCTTTCCTCTCTCCCGCTGCTCCCGTGTCCTGCCTCTCAGTCTAACATCGGATCTGTCGCTTTGTGACATCTGATTTGCGGTCGCATTTCACTGCTTAGAGAGTAGCTACGTGGTTGCAGGAGAGACACACAGCATCACTCAGTGAATATTAACCAGCAACTACTTTAATGTTTAAATAAAAGTTTGGAGACGGGTTGGTTAAAATAATTAGAGATGCCACCGGAAAATCAGTTCGACACACGGAGGTTTTTCAGCTAAAAATGGCCACAGATTGTTAGTTTATACAAGTTAGTATTATAATGCAAGAAGCTGAAGAAAACATAGTTTGTTCATGACTCACAGTTACAGGTTAAAATTAACACGTTTTTATATTGTGCAGAGAGAATTAGACTGCAGAGCTTCTACATATCTTAAAACTTTGTTTCTAGCATCATTATAATAGTAAAGAGGTTAACTTTTCTTTTTTTTTAATAAAGTATAGACAGAAATAGGGAGAGCTGTAGATTTAAAGGTGAAACAGGTTTACTGAGATATACAACATGCAATAAAATATCTCCAGGTTTACCACAAAGTATACGAGAAAAAAATATGCTATGCTATATTTAAAAGGCAGCGGATCCAATTTTTTCTGGATGGAATTGAAATTGTACTTCTAGGGATGCATGATATATCAATTTTTATTGGAATCAGCTTTTATTAATAATTTTTTTCATGCATTGATGTTTAAGGGTCCTACATTTTCTATACATATAAATATCAATGTGTTGTGGTCTTGTGTTCTCCAAAATAGGAAAGCATTCAATAACGCCAAAAAAGTGTCCTTCTTTTCAGAAACCCAAATCTGGTCTGCCTAGTAATGTTGAAATCTGAGTTGTGTCTGCAATACTTTATTCCTCCACCAGATGGCACTCACATGGGAGCTGATCCACAGAAACCTTTTCTGTACAAACCATTCAATGAAATGATGTGGCTTATTACCCTGTTAGTCTGTTGCTCCCATTTAATGTAGTTTGCTGAGTAATTATTTGATCACAGGAATGGAGGATTACTGATGTTCACTGTTTGGCACTTCCAGCTACTAGTTCAACATGTTCAAGGCTCATTATGTCCCTAAAATAAGATTTGGCAGCTAAAACTCTAAATTTTTTAGTATATAGTTTAAAGAAGCAGCCTAGTTTCTTTAAACTGTGGCTGTTGGGGATTATGTGGAGCTTTAGCCACAAAGGAAAGGAGAAAGTGGTGCTAGATCTAATGGTTACGCCCTTGCTTGATACTGTCACATATATCCCCACAAACCTACTTTTCTGTACATCCATGCATGTCTGTATCTCTGCTGTTATTAAATTAAACAATTTGGAGAAAGAAGTGAAAGTTCTCCCAGTAATTAGAAGAGGCTGGAATGTGTAAAGTGTTAAAGGTCATGTCTCTACAGGTCTTTATGGAGGAAAGCTGTGGCAGGAAGAAAAGTTGCTTCTGGATCCTAACAACTCATCTCCATGGCAACAGCAGCAATGCAGGGATTGATCTGAAAGTTCCAAGTTTCCATCAAAGCTAAAAAGTGATTTTATAAAAACAGTCAAGGAGACTAAAAAGGTGAATTCTGGGCTAACAGTCCAATGACTGAAGAGGTGTTTAAAGGTTCTGATGGGGTCTGGCTGATTGGATCTTTAGATAAAACACAGATTTTCTACATTCTGAAGGTTTTCTATTCATTTAAATGGAAACTGATCCAAAGTGGAATATTTTGAAAATGATTCAAATCTCTAAACACCAAAAGCTCCAGCAGAGCTGTCCTGAAGAACCTGAACGTTTAGATGTTTGAATCGTTGAAATAGTCCAAAAGATGAAGGAAGAAGTTAAAGAGCAAAAACATCCAGAAGCAACTAGAACCATGAAGAAGAACCAGGAGGACAATAGAGCTGAATCAGCATCACACCATGAAGACATCTGGACTCACC
>NW_015151510.1:25879-28595 GCF_000732505.1 Cyprinodon variegatus
TTGGGGCCGCCTAGCTGCTGCATTGAGCTCAGTTATAGCATAATGCTAATCATTAAAATCAAATGCATCCTACTATTTGTTTAATAATAATCTGCATCAACGGCCCCATTCAGGCTAACCTCATTTGAAAGGGAATTTTCTGACTCGCTAGAATCAACAATTAGGAAACATTCAATGTATTCTACCTAATTTAGGTGTTTTCAATGTTGCCCCATTTATTTTGAAGACTTTTTGAATGTTTAAATTAGTGTCTTCAAACCGTTGAACATTAAATACCCCGCCTCCCCTCTGTCTACCTGCTTAAATGATAAAGTAAAATACATTAAATAAATAATATATTTTCTGTAATTGATGTGAATTCTCAGAACCCAGTAGGATCACATTAGTCAACCCAGCAAAAACTGAAAGGACTGATGATCCAGTTAGCAGGTTAGATAGCTCAGTTATATGACAGAGAATTAGGGCCAGGATAGATATTTAAATGTTTTTTATTTCGAGAATAGAGTCGTAATATTATGAGAATAAAATAATAAAATTATGAGAATAGTCACATAGAGAATATTTTGAAAATTAGGAGAATGTATAGTCATAACATTACGAGAATAAAGTTGTATTTTATGAAAACTCCTAAAAGAAGAACTTTTTTCCATAAAATGAGGAATGTCGAGCATCATGTGAAGTTATGTTTTGGCATCGGTTTGATAAAGGAAATCTTTCAGCACCAGCAATAAATTGGGCAGAATGTCAAAGCTGGTCGGAGCTCTAAGCTTTCTTTCTGAATCGGGTTGTGGTATGATGACTTCATTCTCGTTATTTTTCAACTTTACTCTCCTAATATTACAACTTTATTCTCATAATATTACGACTTAATTCTCAAAATAAATAAAAAAACTCTGCAGCCTGGCCCCAATACTCCAGCGTACAGTCAAAGGCCACTCTGAGAAAAAGGGTTTTAATGCTGATATAAATCAACTTTATGTAGTTTCAGCACTTTTTCAGATTCCAGGAGTAATTAAAACTTAAAAAAAGTAACTAAAAACTTGTTCTCCATGTTTGGTTCTGGTTCTGCAGAGTAGAAATCATCCAGTAGACCTCAGTGNCGCTAGAATCAACATTTAGGAAACATTCAATTTATTCTAACAATTTTAGGTGTTTTCAATGTTAGTCCATTTATTTTGAAGAGTTTTTGAACAGTTAAATTAGTGTCTTCAAATCGATGAACAGTAAATACCCCGCCTCCCCTCTGCCTACCTGCTTAAATGATAAAGTAATATATATTAAATAAATAATATATTTTCTGTAATTGATGTGAATCTCAGAACCCAGTAGGATCACATTAGTCAACCCCGCAAAAACTGAAAGGACTGATGATCCAGTTAGCAGGTTAGATAGCTCAGTTATACAGCATAATATTAGGGCCAGTTTTTATTTTTTATTTCAAGTCATGACATTACGAGAATAACTTAAAATTAAGAGAATAAAGTCATAAATTATGAGAATAAGGCTGTAAAATTACAAAAATAAAGTTGTATTTTATGAAAACTCCTAAAAGAAGAACTTTCTTCCCTAAAATGAGGAATGTGGAGCATCATGTGGAGTTATACTTTGGCACCGGTTTGATAAATAAGGAAATCTTTTAGCACCACCATCAAATCGGGCAGAATGTCAAAGCTAGTTGGAGCTCTAAGCTTTCCTTCTGAATCGGGTTGTGGTATGATGACTTCATTCTCTTTATTTTTCAACTTTACTCTCCTAATATTACAATTTTATTCTCGTAATATTACAACTTTATTCTCGAAATAGATTTACAAAAATCCGTAGCCTGGCCCCAGTACTCCATTGTACATTTAAAGGCCGCTCTGAGAAAAAGGGTTATAATGCTGATTTAAATCAACTTTATGTGGTTTCAGCACTTTTACAGTTTTCGGGTAGTTTGTTCAGATTCCTGGAGTAATATAACTAAAAGCTGGTTCTCCATGTTTGGTTCTGGTTCTGCAGAGTAGAATTCATCCAGTAGACCTCAGTGGTCTGGCTGTTGATCCACTGACAACAAGTCTGTAATGTATTTTAAAGCTCAGCCATTCAGTGATTTAGAGACTAACAGAAGTAGCTTAAATTCTATTCTCTGAGATATGGGGGCCATTGGAAGGACTTTAGAACTGGGCTGATGTTCTCCACTTTCTTAGTTCTAGTGAGGACGCAGGCAGCAGCATTCTGGATCAACTGCAGCTGTCTGACTTAAAGACAGATTGTTAAAATGATTCCATAATATAAATATAAATATGTATCCTGTAATCAGTAATCTGTTGTCAGAGTTCAACAGAGACGATAGAAGGAAGCTCTGATTGGAGATGTTCAGTCTTACCTGCTGCACAGCTGCTCTGATTGGCTGTCAGCGGTCCAGCTCCGGTTCTGGATCTTTCTCCACTCTGGGGTTCGCTCCTCTTCCTCTGTCTGTGGAGACATTTCTTCATCACTGAAATAGTTCACTACCAACAGGGTGGGGCTGTCCTACTGAAGCTGAAGATGTTCATGAAGGTCCACCACAGACATAGGACCAGAAGCAGACTTTCTGTCTGTTATTGATCTAAACTGGGATTAATGAGGATTATAATCTGACAGGTATGAGGGTGGAGAGAGCAGGAAGGACATGCAGCTAATGGAGCCAGAACAGGAACCAAACCAGGACAATCGGATCAGGGACTATAGCCTCGGC
>NW_015151510.1:29202-30488 GCF_000732505.1 Cyprinodon variegatus
GATTCATGACACACTGAGTCTCTATCTCTGCTCATTTAGATTCACATCTGAACAACTTCTGGGATTTATCAGGCTGGAAGGAGAGAGAATGACTTTGGACCTGTCAGTAATCTGCTGGATGCTGATGAGAAACCAGCAGAACAAAGTCCAAACCAGTGAAAGTCCAAACCCTTTTTAGCTCTTTTTAGCATGGATTTCCTTGGACTAATTTTAAACTATGAACTTATTTATTATTTTTATTTATATAACTCATCAGTGCCATCAAGTTCTTGCTGTCTTTTAACAAAATCAAGACATAAGAACTTTGGATTTAGACACTGAAGATCAACCAGTTCAGATTCTAGAGGTTCTATCTCTGCAGAGTCACATCCATCAGTTAGAAACTGGTTCCTTACTTTATGTCTGAGGGTCCAGGTTCTGCACTGAAGTCTGGGTTCCAATCTTTGGACCGGTCACTCCTCATAGACGGACAGCTGGATCCTGGAGGTTCTGCTCTCTGTCTGTGGTTCTGATCTCTGAAAAACAAACATGTTAGTAAGATTAGATTAGATTAGATTAGATTAGATTAGATGAGCTTTATTGATCTCACAGCGGAGAAATTCACTTGTCACATATTGGCATAGAAGTCAAAGAAGGTGCAAACAAGGAGGAAAAGGTGCATTAAGAATAAACAATATATATATATATATACAGTATATCAAGGTAAATAAGGATTAAGGTGCAAGGGTAGCTGTATCACACACAATGAAAAACCAAATAAAAATAAGAAATAAGAAAAATATGTACAATATGTACAGGTGGATTTACTTTTACGTTAAAGTGTAGTAGGTAAGGAGCAACGGTGAGGTAGTGGTATAACTATTCTATTCACATATATTGCACATTCAGCATATTGCACAGGATATTGCACAGTCAATACAGGATATTACACAGTCAATACAGGATATTGCACAATCAATTATTCAGTTATTCAGATCACATCAATCAGTGAGAAACTGAGATAAAAACCAGAGAAGAAGAAGCTCTGAACACAAACTGCTGCAGAGAAGCAGAAGGTTTAAAGTTCCAGAGTTAAACATTCAGACGGTTCTGTTGGATCCAACTGAACATTATCAGAAGAACTTGTCATGAAGCGCGGACAGATGGACCCAGTATTCAGGAGAGACAGTCAGTAGGAAAGTTCAAATATTTATTAAATAAAACAAAAAACTGAAGCGGTGCTGTGGCTCGCGGACACTGCAGGCGGGGGGGCGGGGCACCGCCCAATCTCAGACACTCTGGGGGAG
>NW_015151510.1:32230-34990 GCF_000732505.1 Cyprinodon variegatus
GGAGGAACAGTGGACGATCAGGAGACGAGACAAACACTAAAGCCCTCTTTCCACTGGCAGCTAGGATCCAGGACATGAACCATCAAAGCAAAATTAACAGACAGACTAACAAAAGGACAAGCAATGATCTGGCACTGAATGCTCAGGCTGAACTCAATATAAACCAGAGGATCCAGGTGAGGGGAATAAATTATAATTGAGGCTGGGAAGGAAGAGGGCAGGTGAGGGGAATCACTAATTAGGGGAGAGCAAACGGGCCAGATCATGACAGAACTGGGTTCTACTGGTCTGGATCACATGGGTCAAAGCAACACCTGCAGGACAACAGGCTCATGTCACAGTTTAATGGAGCTGATGAGATCAGATTTCAAAGAAGGGTTCTACAAAGTACTACTATTGTAGCAGCCCCTCACACCAAAGGAGAAACGGAGAGCCTCGACGGGTGGAGTTGTTTTCCATGTAATGGATTCATAACCAATTTACACCGTGAAAACTAAACAAACAAACAAACATAAAATACATCTGCTTTGATGTCTTTTTTTTTACACAGAACATGAAAAACATTACATAAAGTGCAAACTTTATAAACAAATACAGTCTTAAACCTGTACCTGTCATGATGGGCTCTAGTGTAAGACCCAAGTATGCAGAACACTACGAGGCGGAAACAGGGAGTAGAAGATTTACAGAGTTTATTTGGACAAGCACAAAGGAAAATGGAGATGTTGAGATGTTGTTTCAGATCTGTACCTTGTGGGTCCTTGGTTAAGGCCTTGAGAGGCACGCTGTTGGAACTGGATTGAGTTGGATCTGCAGAGTCCGCAAGCTGCTTCAGCGTCTTACTTCTTAGGATTTGTTTTGAGCTTCCAGCTCTTAGTCCAAGGCTGCGGGGAAACTCAGAGAGTGTCTTCAGGTTTGGCTCAGAGGGCAGGCTCGGCAGGCTAGGCTCTTCCAGAGCCTCACAGGAGAAAAACAGGTTTCCTGGAAAACAGAGACAAGGATAAGAATCCAGCTTGGATTCAAAGTCACAAAGTTCTCAGAGAAACTTGGCTTAGGTGCTAACCAACTGGATCAACACTGCAGCGTTGAGGCAAGGTCTGAAGACAGCTTAAGTAGTGGATCCTCTGATGATGGTAATGAGCAGCAGCTGTGGAGGAAGCTCTGCTCAGGAGGATCCACGGCGGACTCTGCTGGAGAAAAGTGGTATTTCTCCAGCTTCCAACAGTACCTCACTCCGCTGTCCCAGGGCTGCAAGGTTTTTAGCTGTATGTCCATAAATCTGCTGCTAACGAGCCTCATCAAGCTGCATCAGACAAAGGTGCACTCAGTCCTCATCTCTAACAAAAAAGTGCCTTCTTTCATTCTGTCGTCTGTGGGATATTAAGCCCTGAGCACTGACTGACCGGAAGGTAACAAACTTTCTTACTCGCACGCAGCTTACTGCCAACTGAGCTACAGCACCCCCTACTGTACAGTATGAGTAACAACATTGATTCAGCTTAAAAACAAAGAACCGACATTTACAACTATAATACCCACTACTAGAACTACCAAGCCCAGAATGTTCTGGACACTGACCCATTGATCACATCTAGTCTGAGAAGGTGAAGAGCAGAGGTTCTAGTCCATGATATCAGAACCAAAGCTGTTCATCTTGTCTGAGAAGCTGATGTGGCCGTCATTAAACGGTAACACCAAGTTTGCAGATGAGTTAAACAGCTTCTTCATGCGGTTTGACTCCCCTCACACTGGCCCCCTCCCTGCCCTCAAATCTCCACACACCTCCACCACCAGCCCCCCAGAGACCTCCCACCCACCGCCGCCACTCCCACCAACCCCCGACCCATCCAAACCTCCAGTCGTGCCTTGCTCCCCCCTCACAGTAACACCAATGCAGGTGAGAGGGCAGCTGATGAGGCTGAAACAGAGGAAAGCCTCAGGACCAGAGGGCCTCCCCCCCAGGCTGCTGAGGACCTGTGCAGATGAGCTCTGTCAGGTCCTCAGCTACATGTACAACCTGAGCCTCAGCCTGGGGGTGGTCCCCCCCCTGTGGAAGACCTCCTGTGTGGTTCCGGTTCCCAAAACACCACACGCCAGGGATCCGGGCCACTTCAGACCAGTCACCCTAACATCTCACCTGATGAAGACCATGGAGCGCCTCGTCCTCGCCCACCTTGGCACCGTGGTGGACCCGCTGCAGTTCGCCTACCGGCCCAACATCGGAGTAGATGACGCCATCATCTACCTGCTGCAGCTGGCGCTCACCCACCTGGAGACCACTGGGAGAGCTGTGAGAGTCATGTTCTTTGACTTCTCCAGCGCTTTCAACACCATCAGACCGGTGCTGCTGAGAGGGAAGCTGGAGGACGCTGGGATGGACACGCATCTAGCTGACTGGACCATCAAGTACCTCACTGACCGTCCTCAGTACATGCGGCTGCATGGCTGCCATTCAGGGGTGGCACTCTGCAGCACTGGGGCCCCCCAGGGCACCATCTTGTCTCCTTTTCTCTTCACCCTCTACACCTCGGACTTCACCTACAACACGGACAGCTGCCACCTCCAGAAGTTCTCCGATGACTCGGCCATTGTGGGCTGTGTGTCTGAGGGGAACGACCGGTCGGTTATCATGGACTGGTGTGAGAGAAACCATCTGTCTCTGAACACCAGTAAGACCAAGGAGATGGTGATCGACTTCAGGAGAAGACCACCACCCCAACCCCCCATGAACATCCAGGGGCAGGACATAGAAACTGTGGA
>NW_015151510.1:37557-40077 GCF_000732505.1 Cyprinodon variegatus
TGAATTATGAACTATGAACTGAACTAGTTCATTTTAAAATGTGTGAACTGAACTTTGAACTAGTTCACGTAGAAAGAGAACTTTCCCAACACTGCCAATATGTGACCAGTGAATTTCTCCACTGTGAGATCAATAAAGCTAATCTAATCTAATCTGATCTAAACAACAGAATACCGGACCGGACTCTGAACCAGAACCTTAGAACTAGAGGGACGACCCAAGTCCTGTTGTTCTGCTTTTCCCTGTTAACCTTTGGCCGGATCATCAGCCTATTGGATCAACTGGACCCAGGATATATGCTTGGTCCAGTGTTCCCAGTCCAGAAGCTTTAGAGAACATCTCTGAACCTGGTTGCTCCTCAGATTCTTGATTGGTTCTGTTTTCCTCCATCATTGATTCTCAGGCCTTCATTCAAACTCTTCTGATTTACTGACTGACCTCCTTCATGTTTATTTAGCTTTAAGCTGAAAGAAAAACTAAAGATGTGCTGTCCTCACAAGGCATGACTATGTGGCTAGACAGCCAGCGAACGACATGAACAAAGTTCTCCACACAAGGCTCACTTTTCCTCCATTCTCTGATGAAACCTTTATTCATAAATCTGGTTTTGATTTCTTTCTTGTTTTTGTATTTTTTTGTATTGTTACTGAAATACACAGAATAAAAACTAATCACTTAAAAATATCTGTATCTCAATATCATCAGTACATTCTACACTTAGCCAGCTTAGCTTTAACTTAAACATCTGAGAGACATTTCTTTTACTCTTTACACAAAATACTTTCAACACATATTCAAATGCATTTTTGAGCAAAGCAATTCTAACAAAGACAAATATCCTACAGGGCAGAAACATGAAGATCAAATGTCAACTTTAACATGAACAGTTTCTGTAGTTTACTTCACAGACAGGATTTTACAGAGAAAAATACATCAAAGATATTTTTCAAAGTGTAAGCACTCACTACCTCATGTAATTAACTCACAGTTTTGACAAAGGTGAGATGTGTCACTCTGATTTAATATAAACCCAAACCCTTTTTAGCTCTTTTTAGCATGGATTTCCTTGGACTAATTTTAAACTATGAACTTATTTATTATTTTATTTATGTAATTCATCAGTGCCATGAAGTTCTTGCTGTTTTTAAACGAAAGCAGGACATAAGAACTTTGGATTTAGACGCTGAAGATCAACCAGTTCAGATTCTAGAGGTTCTATCTCTATGGAGTCACATCCATCAGTTAGAAACTGGTTCCTTACTTTGGGTCTGAGGGTCCAGGTTCTGCACTGAAGAATGGAGGGTCACCTTTGGACCAGTCACTCCTCATAGACGGACAGCTGGATCCTGGAGGTTATGCTCTGCCCTCCTTTAGATCCCAATCTTCCATGTTCTGGACTTCAGTCAGTCTGAGAGAGAAACCAGAACCAGTCAGTTCCCAGTGGTTCAGGTCCAGTTAGTGTCCTGTAAAGCAGAAAGTTGATTCCCATCATGTGTGTAGAGGACCAGAGGAACCCGACTCCAGCAGGAACCATCTGGGTCTGAATATATTGAAATGCAGCCCTATCATATGGCCTAGTAGAGGGACTTTAGAATGAGTTGGCATTATTATGTCCCTCTCTGCTGAAATATCATTACCTGGAATTTGTCTCTATCATTAAGCCCTCATCTAAAAATGATTTTATCACCAGCTAAAAGAACTCCTCAAAATGTTTAATCAGAAAAATAAATAATTCTAGTTGGAGATTTTAACATCAATTGGGATAAAAAAAAAAAAGGACAGAAACAATTTTAAATAAATAACCGAGCAGTTTAATCTAAACCAATTAATTAAGAATCAAACTAGAATCATAAATCATTCAGCATCTGGAACTGATTTACATTTTCTAATAAACCTGAAAGAATTACATGACACATAATTTTCTGACCACAATTTTTTTTTATAATTTTCAGTATAATAAAACTGGAAACTTATTCTTACAATCAAAAGAGAAAATACCAGAAAACAACAACAACAAAAAAAATCCCAAAACATCAACAACATAACATGGAAAAAGGCCTTAAAGGATCTGAACTGGGAAACCTTGTTGTCATGAGATAATTTGTTCTGAGCTTTTCAATCATTAAACTTAAAAAAAAAGTGTTTCTGTTGTTTGCTTAAATTATGAATCACAGAGGGAAAATATATAAAGCTATTCTATGGCTAAACTCAGCTTGTCTGAAATTAATTATACATTTTTGATAATTAATTACACTGTTAAAAAAGTAAATGGCAATTGTTGTTCTAACACACAATTGTATTGTAATCCGACTCAGAAATATAAATTTGACATCTAACAAATAAATACATGTTTGCCCAACTCAAATTCTCAGAAGTTGGTTTAACAAGGAGTTTTAAATCGCCTATACAAGATTTTTTGATCCCTCAACTAAACTCATGGGCATGCGCACTGCTCATGTTCATCGACACGCCTTCTACGGTACGGGGTTTCCTATCCCTTTCTTCAAGTGCACAGCCTTT
>NW_015151510.1:41898-45288 GCF_000732505.1 Cyprinodon variegatus
ATTCCTTTGTGTGCTGGAACCCATGTGAATTGAATACTTATATTTTGTTACCTTATACCATACATTAAATAACTGACTTCATCTAAAAGATCTTGACGGCTTTCAGATTTGTCTTCTTTCGTTCTCTCGTCTGTGGGATATTAAGCCCTGAGCACTGACTGACAGGAAGGTGACAAACTTTCTTACTCACACGCAGCTTACTGCCAACTGAGCTACAGCACCCCCTACTGTACAGTAGGAGTAACAACATTGATTCAGCTTAAAAACAAAGAACTGACATTAACAACTATAGTACCCACTACTAGTACTAAAAAGCCCAGAAAGTTCTGCACTCTGACCCATTGATCACATCTAGTCTGAGAAGGTGGAGAGCAGAGGTTCTGGTCCCTGATATCAAAACCAAAGCTGTTCATCTTGTCTGAGGAGCTGATGTGGCCGTCATTAAAGAACAGAACACCGGACCGGACTCTGAACCAGAACCTTAGAAGTAGAGGGACGACCCAAGTCCTGTTGTTCTGCTATATACTGGACCCAGTATATACGCTGGTACCAGTGTTCCCACTGGACCCAGCAATGTTTTCCTCCATCATTGTTTCTCAGGCCTTCATTCAAACTCTACTGATTTACTGACTGACATCCTTCATGTTTATTTAGCTTTAAGCTGAAAGAAAAACTAAAGATGTGCTGTCCTCACAACGCGTGACCATGTGAAGCTAGACTCTCTGTTTGCTGCCTGTTTGCTCCTGTCAGCCACCGTAGCATCAAGGCAGGGACTGAAGGAAAGTACTGAGTGCTGGGAAAAAGTCAACTAGAAGCTCCTGGAATGGAAGCTGACTAAAATAAGTGGAGCAATATTATTGAAGCAAACTCTAAGTCCAACAGATGGAGACACAATCAGGAGGATTTATCAGAGAGGAGAACTTTGTTCAGGAAAGATGCTCTCACATCTGTCTGCTAATGAATATGAAATTATTTCTTAATGTGTCTTTAATTTTTTAAAACTGGGAATAAATATACAATTTAATTTATTTAATAGATGTATAATTGAAGTAAATGGGGTTTGTTTTTATGGTGAAAAAATGTTGTTTTAAGCTGGTCTGAGATATATCTAATAAGCTAACTAAACTATTGATTTAGAGGCAGCAGTTNCTCTGTTTGCTGCCTGTTTGCTCCTGTCAGCCACCGTAGCATCAAGGCAGGGACTGAAGGAAAGCACTGAGTGCTGGGAAAAAGTCAACTAGAAGCTCCTGGAATGGAAGCTTACTAAAATAAGTGGAGCAATATTATTGAAGCAAACTCTAAGTCCAACAGATGGAGACACAATCAGGAGGATTTATCAGAGAGGAGAACTTGTTCAGGACAGATGCTCTCACATCTGTCCGCTAAGTAAATTAAGTGCCACAATTCAATAACTAAATATGAAATTATTTCTTAATGTTTCTTTAATTTTTTAAAACTGGGAATAAATATACAATTTAATTTATTTAATAGATGTATAATTGAAGTAAATGGGGTTTGTTTTTATGGTGAAAAAATGTAGTTTTAAGCTAGTCTGAGATATATCTAATAAGCTTAATAAACTATTGATTTAGAGGCAGCAGTTGCTCAGCTGATGCGATGTAAATAAATTTCGGCAATTTTTTTTTTGCATTTTTCAATTAGAATATTAAATTTAGAGTAAAAGAAACACAATAGTTTTTCTTATCTTTCTCAATGAGGTGCAGCCAATCAGATGGGAAGGTTTCTGTGGGAGCTGCTCTTGTCCCGCCTCTTTGACTTTGATGGATGTGACCGTTTAAGTGAGTTTATGGTGTGTTTCAGTGCAAGAACATGAAATAATCTATTCAATCATTAAATGATTATCTTTACTTCTTTAAAAATTATAGCTTTTATTATGTACCAAATAAATTCTGTATTTATTTCAAATTTTAATAAATTGTATAAAGATGCACCGATTTAGTTTTTTCAAAAACTCATCTGATCAACACTGCTTACCTCCACTGACTCCCTCCACTGTTTTTAATTTGTTGTATAGAGTTGGGTATCCTGAAAAGTGCTTTAAAAGAAACGTATTATAGTTATTAAATAACAGCTCCATGTAAAGTGCACTGGATGTCATGATCTTGGCACCTTAGGGTTTCATTCTTCTTCCTGTCATCTGCTTTGCTCCTCTGTGCTCATCATCTCTAATCCGAACCTGTTCCTGCTCTATCTAAACCACCTTTTCCCAGCCATAGATGCCCCATTATTTGGGCTTCTAGTGAGACTAATTCTAGCAACTCTTGTTTTTTATGCCCCCCCTGGACTCCTTACTTTTGGCCGCCCCTGCTCTGTCTTCTGACCATGGCCTGGATTTGTTCTTCTTGATCCTTCAGTTCCTCTGCATGTTCTCGCTGCTGCTGGTTGCAGCTTCTCTTCTGTCATGGATCTTTGGTTCTGACTCTGTAACAAGCTAATGAGTTCCGCTCCTCTGGACTTCGCCTCTTCTTTTGGGCTCAGACTACACTTTGCCAGGTTGGTGGCTTTCATGTTCATTGTCGTTCCCTGTTTGAGTTCTAAAGTCACTGACCTGAGTCTCCGTTTCTGCAGAGAATCCAGTGAGCCCGCCCCAGCTGACGAGGAGCCACACCTTGTTTTTAATAAATGCTTGTTTCAAAATCTGTCTGCTTAAGTTCTGAGACCAATGTTATGAGCCTTCAGACAAAACCAGATCGGTGTATCTATAAAATTAATTACATATTAAAATAAATATTTAATAAGTTATTTATATATTGTATCACAGCACTTGTCACCCTCCATTAGAATTGGTCCAAAATGTCCTATATTAGTATAACTCTGTGTTACTTATGAACTAGGGTGCTGCTCGTGACAATTAGGTTTTCACGCTGAGGTTAAATCCCTCAACATTTAAAGACCTTAAAAACACCACAAAAAAAAAATTCTTACATTTTCTCTTAAATTGAATAGGTAAGTGTGATTTTTTGCCAATGGAACAAGACAATTAACATTTAAAATAAGAAAAAACAACTGCAGTCTCTTATATCAAGTGCATAATATCTAATTATCTTATTCTAAGGCAAAAACATGCTCATTCCATTGGGTGATCATCTTATTTACCCTCTCAAATTAAGGGTAAAGTCTCTTATTTTTAGAATTTTTTACTCTATTTAAGATCATTTTCGCAGTGTGGTGCTTCCTCCTTGTAATAATCTTTTTTTCAGTAATTGAGTTGTTAGCTGGAATTATTCATTGTGTGGATTAATTTCCTAATTGAATGGAATCGAACTACAAATAAACTGTTTCTGAACGCCAAATGCAGCATTAATGAATATAAAGCTGCTCTTTTCCACAGAGTGGACGGGATTGGTCTTTTTTTGTTTTAAAAGTGAT
>NW_015151510.1:47815-49764 GCF_000732505.1 Cyprinodon variegatus
ACTTAACTGGTTTAATAGTTCAGTCCATCCTCTCAATGATAGGCAGGATCAGCCGATGCACTGCCAAACGAGATGCGGCCCTGAACCACCCAGAGTGTCCCTGATGCAGCAACCCCAGTGAGCAGGCATTACTCCGATCCAGGACAGGGATTCAGATCAGACTTTAGTAATTCTGGAATCCAGGTGTCCGGTCAGGGGTTCCAATCCACTCAGGAACTGACAGATCCGGGTTCCAGGAATCCATCAAAGCGTGAAGGCAGGTTCAGAGTCACATGTGTCGAGCATCCAGCTCAGACAGAAACGCACAGAGAGGCAGAATCCAGCAGGAGTCCAACTGAGGTTCAGGCGAACAGATCAGATGAAGCCAGTGGATGAGATGGAATGGAATCAGGAAATAAGAATAACTAGGGGAAGGCTGAAACACTCTCATCACTGATTAGAGAATAAACTAGCCTAAAGACATGGGCTCAAAAATAATCTCCTACTGGAAACGGGGACATGAACCTTGGAAATAAAAACAATTAACGACAGGCAGGAAACTAACAGAAATCAAACAATGATCTAGACTCGACAGCTGGGCTGGACAGAAAAGAAAGCAGAACCTGTTGGGATCTGGAGATCTACCACCTTTCTCCAGCAGAGGGCGCCCCTGGGTCTCCTGAGCTGAAGCCACCTGCACACCTGAGGCTGATTCATCTGATCAGGAGACCAGCTTTATAAGCAGTGGCTGAACTTCCCTTCAGTGCCAGAGTGTTAGACCAGTTATGGTTAGCAAGCCTGAGCCGAACCTGCATGTCAGAATCACTGAGTACTCTGAGGAGTAAACTTGATTCTAACCAGTCTTTGTCCTCTCTGCTTCCTAGGAAGACCTGATTGAAGCCTGGAGCTCTGGAGGACCTCATAGTCAGAAACCAGCCTGCCTGCTCTGTGAAGCCAAACCTGAAGATCCACTGTCTAAATCTGCAAGCCAGTTCTCAGGAGAGAACTTGGAAATCAACTCAAGGTCTGAACCTCACTAGTCTGAAGCCAAGCCCTGCCGCTGCTAAGCCCTCTGCTGAACCCTCAGTCTCTGAACCCTTCTGGTTCCCTCTCTCCAACGCTCAGTCTGAACCACCATCAGGTACAGATCAGTTCCAAGCTCTGTCAAGACTCTCCTGCTTCTTGGCTAATCAAACTGTCCCTCTCTGCAGAGAACCCTGTGAAACCAGTCCCGGACCCGTTCCAGTATCAGTTCAAATAACTTTATTGTGTACTCTCTCAATAAACAGTTGATAACTTTTACTCTGTCTCCGTGGTGTTCTGCACTTGGGTTAAGCTCCTTAGACCCAACATGACAGAACCTACAGGTGGATGAGATCAGAGATTATTAGGAACTGGGCAGAACTAGGCAGGAGAGTGAAATAAGTAATTAAGACCAGCTATCAGAGCAGATCATGACAGTCATTTAGAGCAGAAAGGTGATTTTATTCTGTTTAAGGAAGTTATCCCCTGGAAATCAGACATTTTCATGTTATAATGCATCTGTTGTGTTTGGCCTTGATTAAAAACCTGCAGAGAAATCTGGAGGCAGTGGGTAAGTGTTGCTACTTGTTTATTTAGATCTATTGTATAGATAAATATTGTGTTGCTAATGCTACCTTCACATAGGAGCATACACACAAGTGAAATTCAATTGAATATGAGGAAAAAAGGACATGAAAAGTGATCAGAATAGGCTTTATTTATTTAATTTCTCTCCTAAATTGGTTAAGACATATGATAAAAAAATGGGCTGTGTTTGGTTGGTCTGATTTCATCCCTTTTTAGTCCATTAATCGACATTGTAAACTCAAAGGCTTGTTGTCGGAAACATTTTTATTCTCTTATTTCATATATTATTTTATTCTATTAACTCACTATAAAAATTTTCATTGGTCTGCTTCACCTTCTTTCTCAAGGTTTATTCATAA
>NW_015151510.1:51740-54028 GCF_000732505.1 Cyprinodon variegatus
AAGTCATAAAGCCAGAGTCCAAAATTAAAAACAGAAACTAGATGAAACATTAAAGTATCTAAAGAAAAAATTATTTAACAGAGTTTGGATGTGACTGAAAACACAGAACTATCTAAGCAGCTAATTGTCAGCTTTGTTCTGATGGTGCAGAAGGGTTCGCTCTGTTTTCTCCTCTATTCTTCACAAACACAGAGAAAAGCTTAAAAACTGAGAGTATGAGTCATTAGTGTAATGGGTTATTTAATTTAAATACCTATAAGATAAAAAAAAAAATGTGAAGATTACAGTTGCGGTACCCCGGCCCAATTTTTTGTCATCTGATGCATATATACTGCTGCACTACAATTTATTTTTGTCATTTGTGAAAGTTTTATAAATGTCAAGTCAAAATAAAGTTGAAAAAAGTAAGGAATGACATTGTTTTGTTTTCAAGACTAGATATATCAGCATCATTAATGCGTGCACGTCCCATCCCTGCATCCCTGCAGATGCACCCAAAGCTTTGATGGTGTCCTAGTAATTACTGCTGCAGACTGACAGCTGTTCATGATGATATTTTCCATTTTCCGTCTCTTTGTAGCTACAGCTGTGATGATCTGTTTAATCGTCTATTAATCGCTGCTATCAGGATTCATCATTTTAGTTGCCACATCATTAGTTCTTGTTTTTTTTAAGCATTTCGTAATTGTTCTAGTTACAGTTTGTTGGATAGAACAATTAAGTATAACAGGGAATGATTGTGTTTAATAAATGTCAGCATAGATAAAGAGATACGCATCTGTGTTTATTTCTATATGAGAGTGATCTGCTGCCTCTAAAGGTCAGAGCTCCAAACATCCCTTCACTGTTGATGGTTTAATGATGTAGTGAGATTTACTGGGATTTTGGTTAATGATTGCTGACAAGTGCAGTTATGAACTAAATTATTAACTTTTACTAGTGGTTACACAATCTCAACAGGTTGGACTGCCCAAACATTTCTGTTAAAGCTATTAAATGATTTTTAGCTGTTAATCCCTGTGATTAATGATATTTATTTAATGCTAGCAGCCCAATAATCCCATCCCCTGGTGCAGTTTAAATATCTATTCATTCTGAAGGATTTGGATTAAAATCATTATTTAAAATGATAACAAATATTCATGACCAAACAATCATAAATGCACAGCAGTGCTCTGACCTAAAGATTGAACATTTCGCCAAAATNAGACATAACGGCACTGAGAAGAGAGCAGACATGTTAGAGAAGCTCAGGTCCACTCTTACTTTGTTACATGATTCAGAGACATAACCCAGCAAGGCTGATTAAGGTCATCAGCAGCATTAGTTACTTTTAAGCTAAGCTCTGCTTCATTTCCTCAGTCAGCAGGTGGGAAGAGTCCTGTATGGCACTGGGTGGAAATATCGGGTTCAGCTGTTTTCACTGAGCTTTATGTGGGGTAGGGGGCAGCTCATGGAGGTGGAGACAATGTGACTCTGATGACTTCATTTAACTCAATACAGAGTTTCTGTCTTCAGAAACAAGTTAGACCACAATCCGTTAGATCTCCAACTCTCCCTCCAAAACGCCACTTAGCGCTCTCCAAGACAATCCTGGAATTTCTTAGCAGAAACCAGAAAAAAAAAATGGCAGCCCCGTAGTTTTGGTTGGAAAACTTGTCTATGATAACATGAAAAAAAAAAAATAGAGGGAAAGCCATGAAGAGTCAAGCGATGCAGCAATATCTCACCAACCAATTGGCAGAAGTTGAAGCCTGAAGACACGCCCTACTTATTTGTATAATGAGGCAGAAATGAATAAAGTAGAAATGTAGAAATGAATGAATAAAATAATGAATGAATGAAAAATAAAGGTAAATATGAAATTATTCATACTTATTGAACCTTCATTAATTTCTGCATTTATTCTGAACTGTGTCAGGTTTGGTCTTCCATATGTTTCCTTCTATCACCATAAATATCGCGTTTTGTGAGAGCTTACTTACCGTGGACCTGCTGGTCCAGGATCATCACTGAAGCATAGAGGACGATCTCTGGACATGTCAGCATTCAGAGAGACACAGCTGGAAGCTGGAGGCACCGCTCTGCTCTCCTCTCTGTTCCTAGAAATGTTCCTTTGTTTCTCCTGGTTTGATTCCCATCTGAAAGGAAAACAGAGACACTTAGTTAACATGTCACTCTGAACTGTCCTGGAGAGCAGGAAGCCAATTCTATGATGAGTAAAACTGGTTGTTTTACCTGTTAGTAGCTGAATACACTAAAAACCTTAATAAAAATGTACATTTTTA
>NW_015151510.1:55642-56596 GCF_000732505.1 Cyprinodon variegatus
TCTATCAAAGCAAACTGGGAGAGAATCCCAGTCCGAGTTCCAGGTCCAGTGAAGTTCAGGTAAGCAGACTGAGAAGCAGGTGGGATCAGACTGTCACTTCATCCTTCTCTCCTTTATCTTGGAGTTAAACATTCACCTTCATGCTGCCAATCCTGCTTCAAGGTTCAGGGTTCAGTTCATCTTTATTATCCCCACTGGGGCCATTCATTTTACAGCAGGCAGTAAAAACCCAGGAGGAAACCAAACACTCCCAGCATCCACACAGTGACATACTTACGGTTAATAAAAGTTGAATTTGGAGACTTTCTGAACCAGTTAGTTCTGCATGGTGGCAGCTACATCTGCAGCCTGATTGGACCAGAACCAGGTCCGTCCTGATTGGAGGACTGGGATAGAGTGGACTTGATCGGGCTTTGTTCAGCAAACTGATCCTGTTCACTTTACTATTTTTCTAAAAGGAAGTCATAGATATTCAATGCTAGATCTTTCAGTCTAAAGGCGATTCACCTGTTTGACACTTGATTGATTGATTGACTTTAATGATGTCAGTGGAGAAATTTTCCATATGACAGCTTTTTTTAAGATAGAAGAATCATAATACATGGTTTTTACACAGGGTGTTTACATTGGTAATTATATAGATGGATATATAAATAGTAATTGCACAAGTTTTTGCCTTTGTGTTTCATTATAGAGTCTGGTGGAAACAAGGATAAATGACCCGCTTTAGTGCTCCTTTTACAGATGGGGTGTAAAAGTCTTTCACTAAAGGAGCTACTTGATACAATGTGCTACTTGAACAGATTCTGATCAACTAGAATCAAACTTTCCATCAAAGTTTTATCAGCATGAAAACAGAGCTTCTAGTAAAAAGGCTCCAGTTGATCTGTTTCTGAAACTCAAAGTCAGTGAAGAGTTCAAAGCAACAGTTCCTGTCAGTGACGGTCGCAAAAC
>NW_015151510.1:59923-62837 GCF_000732505.1 Cyprinodon variegatus
TGTGCAGGAAAGTTCCAGCTCCAGAAGACCCACAGTGCATCCTGCTGGAGACAGAGGGTAATCTCCAGATCCCCACAGTAACTCCAAACCTAAGGGAAAAACAAAGAGAGCAGAAGAGGATCCTCGGCGCCCTCTGGTGGGCAAGCCTGAGGATCCCAACAAAAATGATGAATCCTGATAGCAGCGATTAATAGACGATTAAACAGATCATCACAGCTGTAGCTACAAAGTGACGGAAAATGGAAAATATCATCATGAACAGTTGTCAGTCTGCAGCAGTAATTAGTAGGAAACCATCAAAGCTTTGGGTCCATCTGCAGGGATGCAGGAATGGGACATGCATGCATTAATGATGCTGATATATCCCATGGCAACAATCAGTCACCTGGCTGTAATGCTGGGCGATATGGAAAAAATAATATATCACGATATGAACTATTTCTTATCACAATAATAATATGTATCGCAATATGTTCCAATTAAGTAAGTTTTCAACTAGTCTCTAAAACAAAACCATGTTATACTTACTAACTTTTTTCAACTTTATTTTGAAGTGACATAAAACTGTCACAAATGAGAAAAATAAATTGTAGTGCAGCAGTATATATGCATCAGATGACAACCAATGAGGCCGAGGTACCGCAACAGTAGTCTTAAAATTTTTTTTTGTCTTATAGATATTTAAATTAAATAACCCATTACACTAATGACTCAAACTCTCAGTTTTTAAGATTTTCTCTGTGTTTGTGAAGAATAGAGGAGAAAACAGAGCGAACCCTTCTGCACCATTAGAAAACTGACAATTAGCTGCTTTTTCTTTCAGTTTACATTAATGTTTCATCTAGTTTCTGTTTTCAATTTTGAACTCTGGCTTTATTACTTTCTATTGTCTCTTCTGAGTCGAAATCTTTTATCAAAAGCAGACAAATGTGAGATGGTTTGACAGTAAATCAAATTATCGAACAATGATTCAGTTATAAAAGCTGTCTATTTTGCCTCAAGATAAATAAATGAAACCACTAATTTGAATTCTGGTTAAAAATGTACATTTTTATTAGGGTTTTTAATTGTATTCAGCTACTATCAGTTAAAACATCCAGTTTTACTCATCATAGAATCGGCTTCCTTCGGCTTTCATTCATTTCTGCTTCATTATACGAAAGAGGGCGTGTCCTCAGGCTTCAACTTATGCCTATTGGTTGGTGAGATATTGCTGCATCGCTTGACTCTTCATGGCTTTCCCTCTATTTTCATTTTTTTCATGTCATTATAGACAAGATTTCCAACCAAAACTATGGGGGTGGCCATTTTTTTCTGGTTTCTGCTAAGAACTTCCAGGATTGTCTTCGAGAGCGCTAAGTGACGTTTTGGAGGGAGAGTTGGAGATCTAACGGATTGTGGTCTAACTTGTTTCTGAAGACAGAAACTCTGTATTGAGTTAAATGAAGTCATCAGAGTCCCATTGTCTCCACCTCCATGAGCTGCCCCCTACCCCACATAAAGCTAAGTGAAAACAGCAGGGCTGCTGACCCTGATATTTCNTGAACTTCACTGGACCTGGAACTCTGACTGGGATTCTCTCCCAGTTTGCTTTGATAGAAAGTCATCCTCAGGAGATTCTGCTAGAGTCCGGTACCAGATCAGGAGGAACTGGGTCTGACTCCATTTGGTGACGGAACAAAGAGAAGAGTCTGGATCACAGTGAGTGGATTTAATAACCATTTCAATTTAAAATCTAAGTTCCAGAGGAAGTAAAGAAGTCCAGATGTTTCCCCATCAGTGCAGTTATCTGTGGATCATTAGAAACCATTCAAGAGATTTTACCTCATTTTGGTGAAATGTTCAATCTTTAGGTCAGAGCACTGCTGTGCATTTATGATTGTTTGATCATGAATATTTGTTATCATTTTAAATAATGATTTTAATCAAAATCCTTCAGAATAAATAGATATTTAAACTCCAGCAGGGGATGGGATTATTGGGCTGATAGCATTAAATAAATATCATTAATAACAGGGATTAACAGCTAAAAATCATTTAATAGATTTAACAGAAATGCTTGGACAGTCCAACCTGTTGAGGTTGTGAAATCACTAGTAAAAGTTAATTATAGTTCATAACTGAACTTGTCAGCAATCATTAACCAGAATCCCAGTAAATCTCACTGCATCATTAAACCATCAACAGTGAAGGGATGTTTGGAGCTCTGACCTTTAGAGGCAGCAGATCACTCTCATATAGAAATAAACACAGATGCGTATCTCTTTATCTATGCTGACATCTATTAAACGCAATCACTCACTGTTATACTTATACTTGTTCTATCCAACAAATGTCATGATGCGTTGGTTTCACTAGCCCATATGCAGACTCACAGACACAGGGGGAGGATTAAAAGTCCAATATTTATTGGAACTCAGAGGAATCACAGGTTCTAGGCTCAGACAGGCATGGTGGCACAGGTAAGACACACGATCCAGCACAGAGAGAAAATCACATACAGCTTATATAGGGAGCTTCCTTAATCAGCAGAATGTCAAACAGCTGATCAAGCGGAGTCCAAGCTCCCGAGGCTTGGATCCACTGCGCCCTCTGGTGGGCAAAGTCCTGGATCCTGACAACAAACTCTTTAACTAGAACAATCACGAAATGCTTAAAAAAACAAGAACTAATGATGTGGCAGCTAAAATTGTCATGATGGGTGTCACAGAGAGTAAGCCCAAGATGCAGAACACACACTGAGGCACTGGTAAAAGTCCAAAGAGTTTATTAAAGGCTCAAGCACATGAATCACAGTTCAGGCAGGGGACTGATTCGCTGGGGTCTGTGCGGGGAAAGGGAGATGGCTGGATTTGAGCTTCCAGCTCTGCAGTGAGCTGGAAGCTCAATGCAGGGAAACAACAGGGGAAATCCC
>NW_015151510.1:64767-72647 GCF_000732505.1 Cyprinodon variegatus
AATATCGGGGTCAGCAGGGCTGCTGACCCCGATATTTCCACCCAGTGCCATACAGGACTCTTCCCACCAGCTGACTGAGGAAATGAAGCAGAGTTTAGCTTAAAAGTAACTCATGCTGCTGATGACCTTAATCAGCCTTGCTGGGTTATGTCTCTGAATCATGTAACAAAGTAAGAGTGGACCTGAGCTTCTCTAACATATCTGCTCTCTTCTCAGTGTCTTTATGTCTGTGTGTCTAAAAGAATGATGGTGAGACAGAGCTTCAAAGGTTATCCTGGCGTTTCCTTCTACCTCCATGAACAATGATTAAATGTTGTACAAAATACAACATTTAATCGCTTTCATACATTTAGTCTTGTTATCCTCCCAGTATTATATATAGCAGGTTAGGGAAATTATTATCTTCCTCCTTTTCTGAGAAATAAATCAGAATGTTTCCATTTTAGAGCCATTACTATCTGATGTAAATAACCGTTCACCTTATTCCACCTGATATCAGTAGCAGAAATATCTTGGTAGCTGAAATAAACCAGAAATACACAAGAAACTTGTCTATAGGTAGAATTTGAAGCCTGAAGACACTGCCCCTACTCATTTGAATACTGAAGTAGTAATAGCTACATGAAATTTGCAATGAATGCATAAATGAATGAATAAACAAATTAATTAATAAATAAGGAAACAATTAATTAAAATATCTAATCAATCATATTTAAACTGGCCAACCGAGCAAAAATTTATTGAAAAGAGATTGAATAGACGACATGATTTACATCCAAACGACGTATATTTGGTCGAAAGGTGAAAAGCCGTTGAAAATTGAGATTACAATGTCGATTATGGACCAAAAAGGGACAAAATCAGACCAACCAAACACAGCTATTTTTTAAAACACCATGCTCTGGTGTCTTAACCAATTTAGGAGAGAAATTGAATAAATAGAGCCTATTCTGATCACTTTTCATGCCTTTTTTTCCTCATGAAAGTACTCAGTAAAATTTCACTTGTGTTTATGCTTCTATGTGGATGTAGCATTAGCAACATAGTATTTATCTTTACAATAGATCTAAATAAACAAGCAGCAACACTTCCCGACTGCC
Source organism: Cyprinodon variegatus (assembly GCF_000732505.1). Classification (NCBI taxonomy): domain Eukaryota; kingdom Metazoa; phylum Chordata; class Actinopteri; order Cyprinodontiformes; family Cyprinodontidae; genus Cyprinodon; species Cyprinodon variegatus. Next base: position 65,868 of record NW_015151510.1, read on the forward strand.
TCCAGATTTCTCTGCAGGTTTTTATTAAGGCCAAACACAACAGATGCATTATAACATGAGAAGGTCTGATTTCCAGGTGATGACATCTTTAAACAGAATATAATCACCTTTCTGCTCTAAATGACCGCCATGATCTGCTCTGATAGCTGGCCTTAATTACTCATTTCACTCTCCTGCCTAGTGCTGCCCAGTTCCTAATCATCTCAGATCTCATCCACCTGTAGGTTCTGCTTTCTTTTCTGTCCAGCCCAGCTATCAAGTCTGTCATGTTGGGGTCTAGGCGTCTAACCCACATACAGAAGTCACTCTTTAGACAGAGAAAAAAGTTAAATGACATATTTAAGAAAGTTCACAATCAAATGTGCACAGGTTCTTGGTTCGTCATACTGGTCACGGGAGGGAAGCCACTAGAGGAGAACAGATCAGTAACAGTGGGTCCAGGAAACTTGCAGTTTACAGATGACTTGGATTAATACCTGCTCAGAGGGGAATCTGATCAGCAGGGGGGGACACTAGTCCAGAGACTAGTCGACAGGCTGAGGGCTGAGGGCAGAGGCAGAGACGGAGGCTGAGGCGGAGGGCAGGCAGGCAGGTTCCAGACAGTTATTGTTTTCTCCAGGATGACTGATATCCAGATAAGTCAGGATCATTACTGGCAAGCACTCTGGCAGGGAAGTGTCAGCCTCCTCCTCCTTAAGTAGGGCTCCTGATGAGCAGATGGGAAACAGGTGTTGAAGTCAGCTCATGCCCTCAGGAGAGATCTTGTGTGCCCTCTGGTGGAGAAAGTAGACAAGCCTCCAGATCCCAACAGAGTCCAGATAATTGTTTGATTTCTGTTTGTTCCCTGTTTGCCTTCTGTTAGTTTCCTGTCTGTCGGTTTTGTTAATTTTTTTTATCTCCAAGGTTCATGTCCCCCTTTCCAGTAGGAGATTATTTTTGAGCCCATGTCTTTAGGCTAGTTTATNTCTCCACCCAGTGCCATACAGGACTCTTCCCACTAGCTGACTGAGGAAATGAAGCAGAGTTTAGCTTAAAAGTAACTCATGCTGCTGATGACCTTAATCAGTCTTGCTGGGTTTTGTCTCTGAATCATGTAACAAAGTAAGAGTGGACCTGAGCTTCTCTAACATGTCTGCTCTCTTCTCAGTGTCGTTATGTCTGTGTGTCTAAAAGAATGATGGAGAGAAAGAGCACTGTGAACAAAGAGGGATATTAAAAAACATTTATTTTAAAATCCCTTTGGGGTGACAGGGTGGACTCTGATGAGATAGGACAGCAGCTGTGCAGCTGCATGACAGGCTCCTGTACAGGAGCAGCCCACAGTCTCCACCTCCTCATCCTCCTTAACCACCACCCTAGCATTATGGCAGGAATCATTCATCACTGGCTTGGATGCACATTTTCCTTCACCAAATTGCTGCATTTCTGTATCAGCACACAGTAAACTTCTTCACTATGTAAGTGTGAATAGGCTTCGAAGGTTATCTTGGTGTTTCCTTCTACCTACATGGACTCAACAAAATACAACATTTAATCATTTTCATACATTTAGTCTGGTTATCCTTCCAGTATGAGTTGTAACAGGTTAGGGAAATTATTATCTTCCTCCGTTTATGAGAAATAAATCAGAATGTTTCAATTTTAGAGCCATCGTTATCTGATGTAAATAACCGTTCACCTTTTTCCACCTGATATCAGTAGCAGAAATATCTTGGTGCCTGAAATAAACCAGAGACACACAAGAAACGTGTCTATAGGTAGAAGTTGAAGCCTGAAGACACTGCTCCTACTCATTTGAATACTGAAGCAGTAATAGCTACATGAAGACATTTAGCAATGAATGCATGAATAAATGAATAAACAAATGAATTAATAAATAAGGAAACTATTAATTAAAATATCTAATCAATGATATTTAACCTGGCCAACCAAGCAAAAATTGTTTGAAAAGAGATTGAATAGACGACATGATTTACATCCAAAAGGCATACATTTGGTCGAAAGGTGAAAAGCCGTTCAAAATTGAGTTTACAATGTCGATTATGGGCCAAAAAGGGACAAAATCAGACCAACCAAACACAGCTATTTTTTTTTTTAAACATCATGCTCTGGTGTCTTAACCAATTTTAGGAGAGAAATTAAATAAATAGAGCCTATTCTGATCACTTTTCATGCCTTTTTTTCCTCATGAGAGTACTCAGTAAAATTTCACTTGTGTTTATGCTTCTATGTGGATGTAGCATTAGCAACATAGTATTTATCTATACAATAGATCTAAATAAACAAGCAGCGACACTTACTGACTGCCTCCAGATTTCTCTGCAGGTTTTTATCAAGGCCAATCACAACAGATGCATTATAACATGAGAAGGTCTGATTTGCAGGTGATGACGTCTTTAAACAGAAATAAATCACCTTTCTGCTCTACATGACTGTCATGATCTGCTCTGATAGCTGGTCTTAATTACTCATTTCACTCTCCTGCCTAGTGCTGCCCAGTTCCTAATAACCTCTGATCTCATCCACCTGTAGGTTCTGCTTTCTTTTCTGTCCAGCGCAGCTATCGAGTCCAGATAATTGTTTGCCTTCTGTTAGTTTCCTGTCTGTCAGTTTCTCTAATTGTTTTTATTTCCAAGGTTCATGTCCCCGTTTCCAGTAGGAGATTATTTTTGAGCCCATGTCTTTAGGCTAGTTTATTCCCTAATCAGTGGTGAGAGCGCCTCAGCCTTTCCCTAGTTATTCTGATTTCCTGATTCCGTTCTCTCTCATCCACTGGCCCCGTCTGATCTGTTCGCCTGAACCTCAGTTGGACTCCTGCTGGATTCTGCCTCTCTGTGCGTTTCTGCCTGAGCTGGATGCTCGACACACAAGAATCTGAACCTGCCTTCACGCTTTGATGGATTCACGCTTTGATGAATTCCTGGAACCCAGATCTGTGGATCGGAACCCCTGACACTGCAAAAATGATCTTAAAATGAGTAAAAAATTCTTAAAATAAGAGACTGTACCCTTAATTTGAGAGGGTAAATAAGATGATCTCCCAATGACCATGTTTTTGCCTTAGAATAAGATAATTAGATATTATGCACTTGATATAAGAGACTGCAGTTGTTCTTTCTTATTTTAAATGTTAATTGTCTTGTTCCATTGGCAAGAAAATCACACTTACCTACTNAAAGTAAGAGTGGACCTGAGCTTCTCTAACATGTCTGCTCTCTTCTCTGTGTCGCTATGTCTGTGTGTCTAAATGAATGATGGTGAGACAGAGCTTCAAAGGTTATCCTGGCGTTTCCTTCTACCTCCATGGACAATGATTAAATGTTGTACAAAATACAACATTTAATCGTTTTCATACATTTAGTCTTGTTATTCTCTCAGTATGATATGTAGCAGGTTAGGGAAATTATTACCTTCCTCCTTTTCTGAGAAATAAATCAGAATGTTTTCATTTTAGAGCCATCGCTATCTGATGTAGATAAAACTGATCACCTTATTCCACCTGATATCAGTAGCAGAAATATCTTGGTAGCTGAAATAAACCAGAAATACACAAAAAACTTGTTTATAGGTAGAATTTGAAGCCTGAAGACACCGCCCCTACTCATTTGAATACTGAAGTAGTAATAGCTACATGAAGAAATTTGCAATGAATGCATAAATGAATGAATAAACAAATTAATTAATAAATAAGGAAACAATTTATTAAAATATCTAATCAATCATATTTAACCTGGCAAACAGAGCAAATATTTATTGAAAAGAGATTGAATAGACGACATGATTTACATCCTAACGACGTACATTTGGTCGAAAGGTGAAAAGCCGTTGAAAATTGAGATTACAATGTCGATTATGGGCCAAAAAGGGACAAAATCAGACCAACCAAACACAGACAAATTTTTTAAAACACCATGCTCTGGTGTCTTAACCAATTTAGGAGAGAAATTAAAAATAAATAGAGCCTATTCTGATCACTTTTCATGCCTTTTTTTCCTCATGAGAGTACTCAGTAAAATTTCACTTGTGTTTATGCTTCTATGTGGATGTAGCATTAGCAACATAGTATTTATCTATACAATAGATCTAAATAAACAAGCAGCGACACTTACCGACTGCCTCCAGATTTCTCTGCAGGTTTTTATTAAGGCCAAGCACAACAGATGCATTATAACATGAAAATGTCTGATTTCCAGGTGATGACTTCTTTAAACAGAATATAATCACCTTTCTGCTCTAAATGACCGTCATGATCTGCTCTGATAGCTGGTCTTAATTACTCATTTCACTCTCCTGCCTAGTGCTGCCCAGTTCCTAATAATCTCTGATCTCATCCACCTGTAGGTTCTGCTTTCTTTTCTGTCCAGCCCAGCTATCGAGTCCAGATAATTGTTTGATTTCTGTTTGTTCCCTGTTTGCCTTCTGTTAGTTTCCTGTCTGTCGGTTTAATTAATTGTTTTTATTTCCAAGGTTCATGTCCCCGTTTCCAGTAGGAGATTATTTTTGAGCCCATGTCTTTAGGCTAGTTTATTCCCTAATCAGTGGTGAGAGCATTTCAGCCTTTCCCTAGTTATTCTGATTTCCTGATTCTGTTCTCTCTCATCCACCGGCCCCGTCTGTCCCCGTCTGATCTGTTCGCCTGAACCTCAGTTGGACTCCTGCTGGATTCTGCCTCTCTGTGTGTTTCTGTCTGAGCAGGATGCTCGACACACAGGAATCTGAACCTGCCTTCACGCTTTGATGGATTCACGCTTTGATGGATTCCTGGAACCCGGATCTGTCCGTTCCTGAGTGGATCGGAACCCCTGACACTGCAAAAATGATCTCAAAATGAGTGAAAAATTCTTAAAATAAGAGACTTTACCCTTCATTTGAGAGGGTAAATAAGATGATCTCCCAATGGAATGACCATGTTTTTGCCTTAGAAAAAGATAATTAGATATTATGCTCTTGATATAAGAGACTGCAGTTGTTCTTTCTTATTTTAAATGTTAATTATCTTGTTCCATTGGCAAAAAGATCACACTTACCTGCTCAATTTAAGAGAAAATGCATCTAATTTAAGATTTTTTTGTGGTGTTTTTAAGGTCTTTAAATGTTGAGGGATTTAACCTCAGCATGAAAAGCTAATTGTCACGAACAGCACCCTAGTTTATAAGTAACACAGAGTTATACTAATATAGGACATTTTGGACCAATTCTAATGGAGGGTGACAAGTGCTGCGATACAATATATAAATAAATTATGAAATATTTATTTTAATATGTAATTAATTTGATAGATACACCGATCCAGTTTTTTCTGAAGGCTCATAACATTGGACCCAGAACTTAAGCAGACAGATTTTGAAACAAGCATTTATTAAAAACAAGGTGTGGCTCCTCATCAGCTGGGACGGGCTCACTGGATTCTCTGCAGAAACGGAGACTCAGGTCAGTGACTTCAGAACTCAAACAGGGAATGACAATGAACATGAAAGCCACCAACCTGGCAAAGTTCAGTCTGAGCCCAAAAGAAGAGGCGAAGTCCAGAGGAGCGGTACTCATTAGCTTGTTACTGATCCAGAACCAGAGATCCATGACAGAAGAGAAGCTGCAACCAGCAACAGCGAGAACATGCAGAGGAACTGAAGGATCCAGAAGAACAAATCCAAGCCGTCATCAGAAGACATAGTAGGGGCGGCCAAAAATAAGGAGTCCAGGGGGGCCATAAAAAACAGGAGTTGCTAGAATTAGTCTCGCTAGAAGTCCAAATAATGGGGTATCACTGGCTGGGAAAAGGTGGCTTAAATAGAGCAGGAACAGGTTCTGATTAGAGATGATGAGCACAGAGGGGCAAAGCAGATGAGAGAAAGAAGAGTCAAACCCAGCCTAAGGTGCCAAGATCATGGCAGATTCCTGCATCAGATATCAGCTCAGATATTTACTAATTACCTGGATGAGATTTCTGCGATTTGATAATGGACATCCAATCTAGTGCATTTTACATGGAGCTGTTATTTAATAATTATAATACATTTTTTTAAAGCACCTTTCAGGATACCCAACACTGTAACATAATTAAAGACAGTTGAGGCAGTCAGTGGAGGTAAGCAGTGTTGATCAGATGAGTTTTTGAAAAAACTAAATCGGTGCATCTTTATATAACTTATGAAAACTGGAAATAAATACAGAATTTATTTGGTACATAATGAAATATATAACTTTTTAAAAAAAGAAGTGAAGATAATTATTTAATGATTGAATAGATTATTTTATGTTCTTGCACTGAAACACACCATGAACTCACTTAAATGGTCACATCCATCAAAGTCAAAGAGGCGGGACAAGAGCAGCTTCCACAGAAACCTTCCCATCCGATTAGCTGCACCTCATTGAGCAAGATAAGAAAAACTCTTGTTTCTTTTACTTTAAATTTAATATTCTAATTGAAAAATGCAAAAAAAAAAAAAAATTGCCGAAATTTATTTACATCGCATCAGCTGAGCAACTGCAGCCTTTAAATCAATAGTTTAGTAAGCTTATTAGATATATCTCAGACCAGCTTAAAACAACATTTTTCGCCATAAAAAAACAAACCATAATTACTTTAATTATATATCTATTAAATAAATTATATTGTATATTTATTCCCAGTTTTAATAAATTAAAGACACATTAAGAAATTATTTCATATTTAGTTATTGAATTGTGGCACTTAATTCACTTAGCAGACAGATGTGAGAGCATCTGTCCTGAACAAAGTTCTCCTCCCTGATAAATCCTCCTGATTGTCTCCATCTG
>NW_015151510.1:74492-76791 GCF_000732505.1 Cyprinodon variegatus
TTCCTCTGGTTCTCTACACTCATGATGGGAATCAGCTTTCTGCTTTACAGGACACTAACTGGACCTGAACCACTGGGAACTGACTGGTTCTGGTTTCTCTCTCAGACTGACTGAAGTCCAGAAGATGGAAGATTGGGATCTAAAGGAGGACGGAGCAGAACCTCCAGGATCCAGCTGTCCGTCTATGAGGAGTGACTGGTCCAAAGCTGATCCTCCATTCTTCAGTGCAGAACCTGGACCCTCAGACATAAAGTAAGGAACCAGTTTCTAACTGATGGATGTGATTCCATAGAGATAGAACCTCTAGAATCTGAACTGGTTGATCTTCAGCATCTAAATCCAAAGTTCTTATGTCCTGCTTTCGTTAAAAGACAGCAAGAACTTCATGGCATGGATGAGTTACATAAATAAAATAATAAATAAGTTCATAATTGAAAATTAGTCCAAGGAAATCCATGCTAAAAAGAGCTAGAAAGGGTTTGGGTTTATATTAAATCAGAGTGAGACATCTCACCTTTGTCAGCTGTAAGTTAATTAAGTGAGGTAGTGAGTGCCCGCACTTTAAAAAATATCTTTGATGAATTTTTCTCTGTAAAATCCTGTTTCATGAAGTAAACTACAGAAACTTTTCATGTTAAAGTTGACATTTTTTCTACATGCTTATGCTTTGTAGGATATTCATCTTTGTTAGAATTGCTTTGCTCAAAAATTTACTTGAATATGTGTTGAAAGTATTTTGTGTAAAGAGTAAAAGAAATGTCTCTCAGATGTTTAAGTTAAAGCTAAGCTGGCTAAGTGTAAAATGTACTGATGATATTCAGATACATATATTTTTAAGTGATTAGTTTTTCTTCTGTGTATTTCAGTAGCAATACAAAAAAATACAAAAACAAGAAAGAAATCCAACCAGATTTATGAATAAAGGCGAGCCTTCTGTGGAGAACTTTGTTCATGTTGTTGGCTTGCTGTCTAGCTTCACATGGCCACGTGTTGTGAGGACAGCACCTCTTTAGTTTTTCTTTCAGCTTAAAGCTAAATAAACATGAAGGATGTCAGTTAGGAAATCAGTAGAGTTTGAATTAAGGCATGAGAATCAATGATGGAGGAAAACAGAACCAACCAAGAATCTGAGGAGCAACCAGGTTCAGAGATGCTCTCTAAAGCTTCTGGACCACAGGAGGTTCTGGACTGGGAACACTGGACCCAGCGTATATACTGGGTCCAGTATATAGCAGAACAACAGGTCTTGGGTCGTCCCTCTGGTTCTAAGGTTCTGGTTCAGAATCCGGTCCGGTGTTCTGTTCTTTAATGACGGCCACATCAGCTCCTCAGACAAGATGAACAGCTTTGGTTCTGATATCAGGGACCAGAACCTCTGCTCTCCACCTTCTCAGACTAGATGTGATCAATGGATCAGTGTCCAGAACTTTCTGGGCTTTGTAGTTCTAGTAGTGGATACTATAGTTGTAAATGTCAGTTCTTTGTTTTTAAGCTGAATCAATGTTGTTACTCCTACTGTACAGTAGGGGGTGTTGTAGCTCAGTTGGCAGTAAGCTGCGTGCAAGTAAGAAAGTTTATTACCTTCCTGTCAGTCAGTGCTTAGGGCTTAATTGCTCTGTTCAAAAAACTAGGACGTGTCCTGAGAAGGCCAGATTCAAAGGACGATTATGTCATAGCGTGGCGCCGAGGTCTGGTCGGATTCCAAGAGTCCTTGTTATGCGGCCTTAAAATGCGTCCTTCTTTTTGTCGGATTTGAAGGACGAGTCCGATGTATCCTCTGTATCCTTGGTTTACCCAGGATTCATTGCGAGACCAAGCAAGCCGGCTGCTCCATGATCAGAGGAAAGCTTACTTGGCGCCGAACAGTGGTGAATATTGGAAGTTCTGTTTAATATAATACAAGTCTGTGAATAGTTCCGTCTGAAATCAATGAAAATAGTTGTTTTAATGGTTCTTGAGTCAGATATGTGGTGGCAATGTTTGGTTTATCTAACGGTTTTAATCTGTTACTCTATAAATGGGTTTAACTGTAATTTAGGGACAGAGTCTAATAGATCTACAGAGTGCGAACTATAAATCTGATAGGGGTTTAATTTTTTTATTGCTGTTTTGCACAATATGCTTAACTAAGTATTTTTTGTTGTTGAATATTAGAGATTTTGCAGATATATTTTGTACATACATTGTTTAGATTTACTTATATATTTCTAACCCTTTTAAAGAATAGAAAATACCTTTATTGTCACACAATGGGCAAATGTAACGCAGCAGAAAGATTATTAAATGGTCACACAAATAT
>NW_015151510.1:78136-81148 GCF_000732505.1 Cyprinodon variegatus
AACCTCCAGGATCCAGCAGTCCGTCTATGAGGAGTGACTGGTCCAAAGGAAAGAACCCAGACTTCAGTGCAGAACCTGGACCCTCAGACTCAGAGTAAGGAACCAGTTTCTAACTGATCCATATGACTCGAAATCTGAACTGGTTGATCTTCAGCGTCTCACTGGTTTGGACTTTGTTCTGCTGGTTTCTCATCAGCATCCAACAGATTACTGACAGGTACAAAGTCATTCTCTCTCCTTCCAGCCTGATAAATCCCAGAAGTTGTTCAGATGTGAATCTAAATGAGCAGAGATAGAGACTCAGTGTGTCATGAATCAGTAGAATGGTTCTGGTTCCTTCCAGCAGGTGGAACTGTGCTGTAGAAGCAGCCCTCAGTGCAGCGGGCTCCTTGGTGTCTTTGTCCACACAGTCCTACCTGTGGAGCTGCAGGTTGGGTCCGTTCAGAGCTTCATCATGTTGCTCAGAAACCAGAACTCTCCCAGCAGTTGTTCATCTGCAGCTCTGTGGCATCTCTTTCCTCCCAATTTCAAACAAACCTTAGCGTCACCCTGCCTCAGATCCAGTTCAGGTTCTATTGGAGTTCTGGGTGGTTCAGTGGTAGAGTAGATGCTCCATGTGCTGAGGCTATAGTTCCTGATCCGATTGGCCTGGGTTTGGTTCCTGTTCTGGCTCCAATAGCTGCATGTCCGTCCTGCTCTCTCCACCCTCATACCTGTCAGATTCAAAGCCTCATTAATCCCAGTTGGGATCAATAATAGACAGAAACTCAGATTCTGGTCCTCTGTCTGCGGTGGCCCTTCATGAACATCTTCATCTTCAGTAGGACAGCCCCACCCTGTTGGTAGTGAACTATTTCAGTGATGAAGAAATGTCTCCACAGATGGAGGAAGAGCAGCAATCCCCACTGTGGAGAAAGATCCAGAACCGGAACTGGACCGCTGACAGCCAATCAGAGCAGCTGTGCAACAGGTAAGACTGAACATCTCCAATCAGAGCTTCCTTCTATTGTCTCTGTTGAACTCTGACAACAGATCACTGATTACAGGATAGATATTTATATTTACACCATGGAATCGTTTTAACAATCTGTTGTTTCAGTCAGACAGCTGCAGCTGATCCAGAATGCTGCTGCCTGCATCCTCACTAAAAAAAAGAGAGTGGAGAACATCAGACCAGTTCTAAAGTCCTTCCACTGGCCCCCATATCTGAGAGAATAGACTTTAAACTACCTCTGTTGGTCTATAAATCACTGAATGGCTGAGCTTTAAAATACATTACAGACTTGTTGTCAGTGGATCAACAGCCAGACCACTGAGGTCTAGTGGATGAATTCTACTCTGCAGAACCAAAACCAAACATGGAGAACCAGCTTTTAGTTCTATTGCTCCAGGAATCTGAACAAACTACCAGAAAACTGTAAAAGTGCTGAAAACCACATAAAGTTGATTTAAATCAGCATTAAACCCCTTTTTTCTCTGAGTGGCCTTTGACATTACGATGGAGTATTGGGGCCAGGCTATGGATATTTGTATTTATTTAGAGAATAAAGTTGTTATATTAGGAGAGTAAAGTTGAAAAATAAAGAGAATGAAGTCATCATACCACAACCTGATTCAGAAATAAAGCTTAGAGCGCTGACCAGCTTTGACATTCTGCTCAATTTGATGCTGGTGCTGAAAGATTTCCTTATTTGTCAAACCGATGCAAAACCATAACTTAACACGATGCTCCACATTTCTACTTTTAGGGAAGAAAGTTCTTCTTTTAGGAGTTTTCATAAAATACAACTTTATTTTTGTAATTTTACTGACTTATTCTTGTAATTTATGACCTTATTCTCTTAATTTTACTTTATTCTCCTAATATTTTACGACTTTATTCTCGAAATAAAAAATAAAAACTGGCCCAAATATTCTGTCATATAACTGAGCTATCTAGCCTGCTAACTGAATCATCAGTCCTTTCAGTTTTTGCGGGGTTGACAAATGTGATCCTACAGGGTTCTAAGAATTCACATCAATTACAGAAAATATATTATTTATTTAATATATTTTACTTTATCATTTAAGCAGGTAGACAGAGGGGAGGCGGGGTATTTACTGTTCATCGGTTTGAAGACACTAATTTAACTGTTCAAAACCTCTTCAAATAAATGGAGCAACAATGAAACCACCTAAAATAGGTAGTATGCATCAAATGTTTCCTAAATGTTGATTATGGGGAGTCAGAAAATTCCCTTTCAAATGAGGTTAGCCTGAATGGGGCCATTGATGCAGATGATTATTAAACAAATAGCAGGATGCATCTGATTTTAATGATTAGCATTATGCTATAACTGAGCTCAATACAGCAGCTTGGCGGCTCCAAGCAGTTCCTGTAGCTGTGCCCAGTTCACCACTGATTAGGGTGAAAGTACATTGTGCAGGAAAACTGGGACACAAGGCTTTAGACATTTGGAGTTTTTATTGGTGCAAGTTTCAGGATTATCTGGTTGGACGATGCAATGACCACTTAGCTTAGATACCTCGGTATAAAAACTATTAGTTTTCTGTAAATAATGAATGTTTCCTCCATAGAAATGAACAAACACAACCCTCTGTGAGAATATCAGAAATAGTTTTCATTCTTTGTTTGGCTGAAATGTTTCCTCCCGTTTCTTTGTTTCTCCATTCAGATGTTGATGGTCGATGTCAACGTGACCTTAAAGAGTCTCTGAAGAAGAAGTTTGAATGTGTCTCTGCTAAAGCTGGAGAGAAAACCTTTCTGGATGACATCTACACAGAGCTCTACATCACAGAGGGAAAGACTAGAGAGGTCAATGATCAACATGAGGTCTGAAGCAGGATTGAAGCAGCATCCTGGGAACAAAACAGAGCAGGAACAACAATCAGACCAGAAGACAACTTCAATCCACCTGAAGGAAGGGATCGGATCAGAACCATGATGACGATGGGCGTGGCTGGCATCGGAAAAACAGTCTTAACACAGAAGTTAATTCTGGACTGGGCTGA
>NW_015151510.1:82233-83478 GCF_000732505.1 Cyprinodon variegatus
TGCAGTCTACATGCTCCACTGCTTCACCAGCAGGAACACAGAGGTGGTGGAGAACTTCCTGGGAGAAGAATACAGAGAAACATCTCTGGAGGACTTCATGAAGAAAGCCATGGAGAAATCCCTCAGGAGTCCAAATGGCCACCTTGACCTGTTTGCTCGCTTCCTTCATGGCCTCTCTGTGGAGTCCAACCAGAGCCTCTTAGGAGGCCTGCTGGGTCAGATGGAGAACAGTCCAGGAACCATCCAGAGAGTCATCAACAATCTGAAGGAGATGAACACTGATGATAGAATCTCTCCTGATAAAAGCATCAACACCTTCCACTGTCTGATGGAGATGAAGGACCTCTCAGTTTATCAGGAGATCCAAAAGTTCCTGAAATCAGGGAAGGAGCTCTCAGTGATGCAGTGCTCAGCTCTGGCCTACATGCTGCAGATGTCAGAGGATATTTTGGATGAGTTAGACTTGGAGAAGTATAACACATCAGATTATGGACGACGTAGGCTGGTTCCAGCTGTGAGGAACTGCAGAAAGGCTCGGTGAGTAAAGATGTCTTCATGGTGTGATGCTGATTCAGCTCTATTGTCCTCCTGGTTCTTCTTCATGGTTCTAGTTGCTTCCGGACGTTTTTGCTCTTTAACTTCTTCCTTCATCCTTTGGACTGTTTCAACCATTCTAACGTCTAAACGTTCTGCTCCTTCAGGACAGCTCTGCTGGAGCTTTTGGTGTTTAGAGATATGGCTCATTTTCAAAATATTCCACTTTGGATCAGATTCCATCTTCCATTGAAATTAATAGAAAACCTTCAGAATGTAGAAAATCTGTGTTTTCTCTTAAGATCCAATCAGCCAGAGACCCATCAGAACCTTTAAACTCCTCTTCACTCATTGGGCTGTTAGCTCAGAATTCACCTTTTTAGTCTCTTTGACTGTTTTTATAAAATCACTGTTTATCTTTGATGGAAACTTGGACCATTCAGATCAATCCCTGCATTGCTGCTGTTGCCATGGAGATGAGTTATTTGGACCCAGAAGCAACCTTTATTCCTTGCAAAGATTTCCTCCATAAAGACCTGTAGAGACATGAGCTTTAACACTTTAGACATTCCAGCCTCTTCTAATTACTGGGAGAACTTTCACTGCTTTCTGCAAATTGTTTAATTTAATAACAGCAGAGATACAGACATCCATGGATGTACAGAAAAGTAGTTCCGTAAAAATTAAAAAAATTATCTACTGGATTTGGTT
>NW_015151510.1:85311-86653 GCF_000732505.1 Cyprinodon variegatus
TGTGTGATGCCATCATGTCAATATGGACCAAACTCCCTGAGGAATGCTTCCAGCACCTTGTTGAATCTATGCCATGAAGAATTGAGGCAGTTCTTAAGGCAAAAGGGGGTCCAACCCGCTACTACCATGGGGTACCTAATAAAGTGGCCAGTGAGTGTATGTGACAGTATCTGGCAGGAGCGTAACCATTACCTCTGGCATCAATTTCTCCTTTCCTTAGTTGCTAAAGCTCCACATAATCCCCAACAGTCACAGTATAACACCAGGGCAGAAACTATGTTGATTCTTAAACTATATACTAAAACATTTAGAGTTTTAGCTGCCAAACCTTATTTTAGAGACATAATGAGCCTTGAACATCTTGAACTAGTAGCCAGAAGAACCAAACAATGAACATCAGTAATCTTCCATTCCTGTGTATAAATAATCACTCAGCAAAGTACATTAAATTGGAGCAACAGGCTAACAGGGTAATAAGCCACATCATTTCATTGAATTGTTTGTCCAGAAAAGGTTTCCGTGGATCAGCTCCCATGTGAGTGCCATCTGGTGGAGGAATAAAGTATTGCAGATACAACTTAGATTTCAACATTACTAGACTGACAAGATTTGGGTTTCTGAAAAGGAGGACACTTTTTTTGGCATTATTGAATGCTTTCCTATTTTTTGAGAACACAAGACCACAACACACTGATATTTATATGATATATATAGATGTTAGAGAGATGCCTTTTAGCGCATTACAAATGTAGGGCCCCAAAACATCAATGCATGAAACAAATAATTAATAAAAGCTGATTCCAATGCCAAAATTAATATATTTTGAAACTCCCTAGAAATACAATTTCAATTCCATCAAGAAAAAATTGCATCCGCTGCCTTTTAAATATAGCATAGCATATTTCTTTTTATGGTAAACCTGGAGATATTTTATTGCATGTTGTATATCTTAGTAAATCTGTTTCACCTTTAAATCTGCAGCTCTCCCTGTTTCTGTCTATACTCTGTTTAAAAGAAAAGAAAAATTAACCTCTTTACTAATATAATGATGCGAGAAACAAACTTTAAGATATGTAGAAGCTCTGCAGTCTGATTCTGTCTGCACAATATAAAAACGTGTTAATTTTAACCTGTAACTGTGAGCCATGAACAAACTATGTTTTCTTCAGCTTCTTGCATTATAATACCAACTTGTATAAACTTCAATCTGTGGCCATGTTTAGCTGAAAAACCTCTGTACGTCGAACAGATTTATCTGTGGCATCTCTAATTATTTTAACCAACCTGTCTCCAAACTTTTACTTAAACATTGAAGTAGCTGCTGGTTAATATTCACTGAGTG
>NW_015151510.1:87365-91474 GCF_000732505.1 Cyprinodon variegatus
CTGAAGCTCATGGCTCGGTTCGGTGCGTGGTGTGTTTCGACTATGAGCTGGACTGTAGTTGACCAAAATCCCGGATAATTTTGAAATTCCCCCAGGGTATTTTTTTTAGGTATGAAAAGTAGGACAGGTCTGGGAAGAAGAGGACATCTGTTCACCCTAAACATTACGTGTCGGTTCCACCTGTTCCACACACTTGTGTATTTTTCTTCGTTTTGACTTTAGATAAATCAAAATTCAGTTGAGATGATTACAGAAGCAAACATTGACAGTGAATGCTCAGTGTTTCCCATTCTTATATAGAAACAGAGACAGAAAACAACAACAACAAAAAGATCTGTCAGCTTATCAGACCATTCCACAGCTGTACTTTCATACCGCCCGGTATGAAATGAAGAATGCGTGCCACGCTCATAGATGGTCAGTGGCGGTTCTACTCCCAAGGAGAAACCCACTCCAAGCGCAAGTTATTATTTTTTTTAAAGTGTGCCTCCTTTATAAAAATGCCGCACCGGCTGCCTGTGTTGCTAACTCAGTGACTTTATCACTGTTTTTAGAATATTTTCAGACCCCTCCAGCAACTCTTTTAAAAAAAAAAACCAATACCGACAAATCTAGCGACTTTTCTGGTGTCACTGGCGGCCATTGGAGACTCTTAGGTGAAAGCACGTATCGTTCCTACTCTTGTCCTCTAGGGGGAGGTGATGCCGTGGGGTGCCTCCCCCGTCCCAACCCCGCAGGAGTCCCTCTCAGCGCTGCAGCCAGAGCCACAGCGTGTTTACATTGAGCGCAGGATGGGAGCGAGCGGGATGTAAATGTAAAATGTTATTTGGTCAAAAATAATTAACTGAATTTGAAATGTTTTATCTTAAATAACGGAATTTGATTCACACAGCAACAGTCACTTAATTAACTTTTCCATTGTATTTTCCTCTCTAAGATAATGATTTGTAGGCTCCTTAGTGGACCACAGGGGAAAAAGGAAAAAGTAAAAAAAAGTGGCCTCAAAAATGCACTCAAAGGACAGCGCTGTTTTTTTTTTTTTTTTTTTTTTTTTTTTTCATTAAGCCCTTTGATTTTATGTTATTACATCATGATCTACTCACTCTACTCTACTACTTTGGAGCCGTTCTGAAGATATAAGTAACGTCTTCCTATGAGCAACGACTTGAAGGCATAAACTTAACTGCTCATAATTGATCATTTATGGTACGCCAGCATTCATAACATGTAGGAGAATCACTGTCCCCCAGACATCCACGGTTATATTTTTAATATTTATATCTTTTTAAAAAAGCAAAGCAGCGCATGTATGAGGTCATCCACGCACTGGACTGTAGCTGTGACAGGCAGCCCAGGCCACAGGCGGCTACGCTCTACCTCTTATATATTCGACTAGCTAATCAGAATCATTCAATTCGATTTGGAGGGCGAGATTATCTGTGGTAGTAGCTCTAGACATCTTCCAGGCATGTGAGTAAAACTAGCAGCAGTTCAGCGGACAGGATGAATAAACCGTAGCCGGCGCGCGGATGACGTCATACACACGCCACTTTGTTTTTAAAAGATATAAATATAAAAAATATAACCGTGGATGAGAAAGCTTCTTAGAGGGGAAGTGAAACGTCTTCATGTCATGAATGCTGGCGTACCATAAATGATAAATTATGAACAGTTTAGTTTGTGCTTCAAGTCGTTGCCCATAGGAAGACGTTACTTGGATATAACCTAACGGAATATCTTCAGAACAGCTCCAAATGACACAAAACCCATATGGGTGAGTAAAACATGATGTAATAACGTAAAATCAAGGGCGCAATGTAAAAAAAAACAGTGTTCCATTTTAAGTGGGATACACCACGCTTAAAAATGTGCAAAACCCCCGAGGGTCAGAGACTCTCCCACCACAGTCTCTTAAAATCCTGTGGGAAGCGCTGAATGCTACAGGATAAATAAAATCCACCAGTAAAACAAACATCAGATCTGTTCTCAGCACTTTAAACTGTTATTAATTAGTGGGGCCTGCAGTTCTACTTCTCTGATTGGCTGCCTGGAGTTTAAATTAGTTGGATCAGAAGAATCTGAGAAGGGTCCTGCTTCACATGAGAAAACAGAGTACCAGAAAGTGCTAAAAAACTGATTTTTCTCAGGACATTGAACACCACCTGATCCAAAAATCTGCATTCAATGAACAGAAAGAGCATCGATTTTGTTTTTTTCGGTTTTAAGCGACACCTCTTAAAAGTCCATTAAACTGCTGGATTTTATGACTTCCTTGATGGTGTGTGTGCTGCCTTTTGAGGTTAAAAAGGAAAAAAATATGATGAATTTAATCAGTTTGTCAGTAGATTTTAAAAAAGTATATATTCTTGGACGTAATAAACGGCGTCGTAGTGAGCGCCCTGTTCGTTAGCAGCAGCTATGTAACCTGCTCAGGTTGTTTTTCCTCCATTAACTGCTCAGCAGAGCTGAATTGATCACATCCAGCTAAGCAGTCAGCTGAAGTCAGATTGTCTAAAGTTTACAAACGTTTTGGCCTTGGAGAATATTTATCTGTTAGTATTATAAGGGGATGAATGTGTATTTTCATATTTAGACCTACGTGTGTGTTTTCCATATATACAGCTTACCCCGCTAACGTTAGCTCATGCTAAGATCCTAATTCATGCTAACATGCTAACTTCTCTCATTTTGTTCATTCATGGAGGCTAACTGAAATGTACTTATTTTATTGTAACACAGGTGAATTACCCGGATTGTGACCGAGGACGTGGCCCTAAACCAACTAGTAGACCGCTAAAACATCAAGTGGCCTAGGGTCTCCCAATTAAATGTACATAGGTAGGTCTGGCTTAAAATGAGGAAACAGAATTAGTGTACAAATATATATTTTATTTATGGATTATTTTACAATTAAAAGACAAACTTTATTATTCTACTTTAAAATCCAATAAGGCACAGGAACCCATGACAAACCAAGAAGCAATCTGAGACTCTAGAAACACACTGCAAACCACGTTAGTAACACACAAGATAAGACAAGATCTTATTAATTTAGAAGAACACGAATCTCACGTCGCGTCCTGTAGAGCTGGGCCTAATCAGCTTATTTATAAAAGAAATAAATGGTCGTTCTGGTTCTGTAGTGCCCATGCTACAACTCTAACTCCAGAGAAAACCTTTTACCAAAACCAAGAGCATAACAAAAAAAAAGGTCTCAATGGTGAGAGCATAATAAGCAACAGCAGCAATCTGTAACAACCAAAAAAAACAATAAAGTGTCTGCGGACCATAATACAGCTATAAAATAAAAGAAAATAATGTACCTTCATCAGCTTCAGACAGGGGTATATGCAGACACTGCAGTGAAAACACACAACTTTCTAGCAGCCCGAATATCCAGATCAAAAGTGTAGCAGCACGGCTCCCAACGCTCATTCAAAAGGATCTACTGCACACCAAACTGAACAGACTCTCATAGCTTGCTCGGCACACCTGGTGCCTATATATGCTAATGTGGATTTACACCCAATAAACCACCCGGTTACATCCTGCTTACTCATACTGTGATCTAAGTGAGTAAAGTTTTCCTTATTCCTGTATTCTTCAGTTTTACGGTAGTTGTGGAGTGAAGACTTCATTAAAGGACTAGAAACGTCAAGCCTTGTGGTTTTTTGGACGGCTTCTAGCTAACCATTATCTGGCTGTCTAGCCTTGCATCGGCACATGCACTGCGAGGGCAGCACAGCGGGACTTTCAGAAAGCATTTTTCATGGCTTTTCAACCAAACGCCTGGTAAAAGGACCCAGTTTGGTCCCTTTAGGCTTGATTTATGTAGTGTAAAGATCACATGGCCGAGTTGGAGGAGGATGACAGCGGCTTTGGAGGATAATGGTATCCTTGTGTTCAGTTAGTCCAGTTGGGTTTTGGTTCAGCGGTGCCCTGCCATCCACCCTGACCTCAGCGAGTTCCCCTGTTCTCTGCTTTGGTGAGAGAGGTCCTCCATCATCTGCACTCAGGGGCCTCTTGCTGGTACCTGTTCTGGAAACAGCTCCATTTTCTTTTGGACCTCATTAAGGTGAGAGTTACCTCAGCACTGCTTCACTGGAAAA
>NW_015151510.1:94935-95942 GCF_000732505.1 Cyprinodon variegatus
TAATCACATCTAAAATGGAGGAGGAGATCAAAGGGAATACCTCCTTAAATAACCTGGTTGGAACTGGATCTAACATACAAGTTGAAGGCTCAGATGAAGATTAATATGAAGACTAATTCAGAAAGTTCAACTGGATCAAAGCAGTCTAAACCCGGTTCAGATTCCATGACTACCTCAGGTACAATCGCGGATAGAGGAGTGCTTATGATCTTATTTTTAATAAGATCAATCTTATTTATAAAGAATCCCATAAAATCATTGCTGCTAAGAGCAGGTGGAATGGACGGTTCAACAGAGCTACAGGCAGCTTATTGGACAGACTAAACTGAATTGATTTGATGACCTAGTACAGTGATATCATTTAAGTTATTGGAGGTTATATTGTATTATTTCATATCTATGCTTAAATTAAAAATGCAATCAATAAATAATGTAAACATATATTATAACGTGATAATTTAGGGGAAAATGTGAATGAGGCTGTTTGTGGACTAGGATTTTAAATAATAATTTAAAACAATAAGTACAGTAAAAACAGTGAATAAACTAAGAGTCAATTTTAAATGAACTTTAATTCAGATAAGTTGAGTGAAAGTTTGACCCAATGAGAAAATTAAAATAAAAACTCAACGGCTGAAACGTTCCTATTCATTTTAGGCTCCAAAATTCTTGATCATTTTAATGATAAACCACAAAATATGAAACATTTTTTTTAGCAGATCCATCATGTTGACAGATCTGTTTTTAAACCCAGTTTAGTGAGTCAGTCAGTAAGAAACAACTCCTGTATCGGTCACATGACTTTCTGGAAACGCCACGCGCACCGATACAGTGTTTAGCTCTATGGGCTCCACGCATGCACCGACGCATCGCTGTTGCTGGACCCATCACTAATGTGGAGAGCAGATGTTAATCAGATGATGACATCACTGTTTGCTCATCATGTTTTAGTCTGTGTTTATCTTCCAGATTGTCTGATTTCATTAGAACTGACTTTATTTCTCCTC
>NW_015151510.1:97101-99344 GCF_000732505.1 Cyprinodon variegatus
TGATAGAGACATGGATGAAGACAGGAGGCTGGAGACATTGATGGATCAGATGGTGAGATGCAGACATTCCCCGTCCATTCCCCCTTTATTAGGGAGGAAATGTCCATGTTGATTCTGTTTGCAGCTTTAATGATGTGAATAGCAGAGCTCTAAAAGGATTCAGCTGCTGATGAAGGACTTCTGTTCACTTCAATCTATATCATCCTGTCTGAAATTACAATCTAGAACCAAACTAGACCCAGTAAGGATTGTTATCTTCTCTCTACCAACACAGAGAGAAAAGGAGCAAATCTAACCTGTTTTCTCAGCAGAGAAATTATTTTAAAGAATCAAGTTTTGAAATGTATTTTTTTATCTTTTGAGGCAAAAACATCATTTTAATTTAGTAGAACCTGAAATTTTTACAAAAAATTCACCTTTTAATTAATAAAGTAGCTAAAAGATGAGAAGAGCTTTTCACTGAAGATCATTAAGCTTCTCAGTTATTTAGGAAAACCTTTAGAATTCAGAGACACTTAGAAACTGATTAAGTGTAATCTATATAGTTTTTGATCAAAATGTTTAAATGTGATGTGATTGTGGGCCACCACCATCACACTCATCAGTTCAGGCTGATGAAGGCCCTGTCCTGCAAACCTTACTGTCATTTTTCACCTTTGGAGCCATTTTAATAGAGAGTTTTGTTCCCATAGTTTCTAGCGACTCCTCTGGGCTTTATCTCCGTCTCAGTATGGTAGCAGCTGCGTACCGGTGTTATACTATATTCAGTGGCCAAAAAGAGAATGTGTTCAGTGATGCTGTATGATTGGGCCAGCACAGTGTCTGTGAGGAAAATGACCAATGGTCCTTGGACTAGTGTTTATCACGTGCCGGGGTCACATATTCTGCTGGAATGTTTTAATTGAAAGTTTTAATCTGCATCCTGTTGAATTCAACTAAAATCTTTGATTCTTTATTCAGATTGGAGGACTGCAGATTCGCAGAGATCAGCATGTCTTCTCTGGGCTCAGCTCTGAAGTCTAATCCATCCCATCTGACAGAACTGGACCTGAGAAGAACCAACCTGGACCGTGGAGTGAAGGAGCTCAGTGGGTTTCTCCAGTCTCCCCTCTGCAAACTACAGAAATTAAGGTCAGATTTAGTATATTTGTTTATTCTAATAAAATTACAGTGCAAATCTCAGTGTGAAGGTCAATCAGTGAGCTAGTAAAGGATCAATAGGCTGCTTTTTCAGAAGATGCTGCATGAACACATGTCCAACAACTGGGAGGAAAATGAAAAAAGGAGAATTATCAGCCAAACTGTTAAATCACATGTTTGTTTTTTTTTTATGCAGATGAATCAACAAATATATACAGATTCTTTAAAAGGGGTAATAGAATGATTCTATAGGGTATTTGGTCCTTAAGGTCTTTGAATAGAGTGTGTAACATTGGTTGGGCTGAAAATGGCATATTAGTTGTTCTATGAGCCCTAATGCAGCCTGGTTAAAAGCCCCAGAATGAAAAGACAGGTTTTCTTCCTTTTATGGTATGATCATGAATATTTTGATGAGCTGTGCTCTGATTGGTTGGTTTACAACGAGCAAAGACTCAGTCCTACTTTTCATACCTAAAAAAATGTCCGGGGGCAATTTCAAAATCGTCCAGGATTTTGGCCGACTACAGTGCAGCAAAACCGAGCCATCAGCTCCGGGGCTGGTCCAGGTCCGGTA
This sequence comes from Cyprinodon variegatus, assembly GCF_000732505.1. Lineage (NCBI taxonomy): Eukaryota > Metazoa > Chordata > Actinopteri > Cyprinodontiformes > Cyprinodontidae > Cyprinodon > Cyprinodon variegatus. The sequence goes on from NW_015151510.1 coordinate 98,816, forward strand.
AGGCAGGTGGGAGGAAGCATACCATGGGGGAGGATGCATACCCTCACCGGGTCGGGTTTGGTCGCTCTGTCCCCGGCTGGCTCCGGACCCGGACGAGCCCCGGAGCTGATGGCTCGGTTCGAATGCCCAGTCCGGTCCAATCAGTGAGCATCCAACTTTGCAGGGATCTTCTGATACACAGAAATAATCCATGCCTGTCAAGTCATCGAATCCTTAGATGATGATTTGGATAAAGTGCTGACTCAGCATCTGGTCTTCAGAAAGGTCAATATTTCAGATGCAGTAACTGTCACACATTGAATAAAATGAATATAAACCTACACAGAAAAATATTATAGGCTTTTATTTTTATGATAAAATTATAAACCATGAAAGTAGCTGAAAAAGTTCAGTTTGAACAAGTTAAAGAAAAATGAGTTTTAAATCACTTCCTTGTTGTCTTCAGTATCTCAGTAGTGCAGTTTGTCTGTGTTCCCCTTTTATTGATTATAACATTTTATTTCTAAGGACCTTCGGCCCATCCTATGGA
>NW_015151510.1:100410-101335 GCF_000732505.1 Cyprinodon variegatus
CGCAAAACCTCTGGAGAAAATGAACTGTTTGATGACAAGATAGGGTCAGCTTTTGCCAGACCTGCAACAAATCCTCCAGGGACAAACACTGGAGAAGATATGAACCCTAAATGAACTTTCTTCCTGCCAACAGGAACCTGACTCATCACCGCTCCAGATAACATGGCTTTATGGACCTATTTGTCATCTGAAAACAAAGAACTGCATCTTTTATTTCCAGAACAAAAGGGGGGCTGTTGTGCCATATGCCATGATCATACTTTTTGGACATTGGGAAGCAGTGTCCATATTTCATCTTGATAGGATGACCTGAGGAGGAAACGCAGCTTTGGTGAATAACAGCTGGGGGACTTCTGCAGCCCCCCTTTTTCAGCCAAAGCAGTCACATGGAAGTCACAGAGGTGTGACAAACCACCACCCCCCCTCTGTGAGGACAGAGCAAAACCACAGAGCACACAAGTTTCTCTCTCTTTTCTCCCTCTTCTGCTCCAGCACCTTTCTTTTGCTCTGTTCTGATCCAGTCTGCTTCGGCTCCTGCGCTCAAAGCTAGGGCCCACTGTGGCCCACAGTGGAGATGCGGGCCCCAGGGGAACCAGATCCCCAGAACCATCAAGGATACTGTAAATCAGAACTTTATAGAACCGAACTGCTGCAAACAGAACTTTTGCAACACATTTCTCTTGAGTTTCAGAACTTACAGAGCCAAACTGGATGAGAACAATTCCCTGGGTGTAAGACTGAGGGGACCCCTGCTGTGAGACTGAGACAAAGGAACCCCTGACTGCAGAGCTGCAAAACTGGATGAAACTCATGGACATGGAAAAAGGTTTGCAGGTCTGGCATGAAAAAACATAAGGACACACCTTATGTCAAAAATGATTAATGACTGACTGATTATCTTATTACCTTATGTCAAAAATGATTA
>NW_015151510.1:101477-108220 GCF_000732505.1 Cyprinodon variegatus
TAAAGAATGGACTGCATGCTACGCTATGCTGCAGGAATATGTGTTGAGCTGTTGCTAAACCTTAGACAAGCTTTATTCACTAAGGATTTAAACACTGATATAACATTAGTGTTCATATGTTCCTCAAATGCTCGTTACTGTCATGATGGGTTTCTGGGTGCTAGCCCATATGCAGAACACAACTCAGAGATGGAAAAAAGTTCAAAGGTTTAATTTTGAAGAGGTGCAAAACAGGTCAAGGGGAATAATCAGGCCCAGGGCTGGTCACGGCTGGGTTACTGTCCTGGAGCTTGAGCAGAGCAGCAGAGGGGGAGAATACCAGGAGGGTTCAGAGGCTGACGGCAGGCTGAGGGCTTGGAGGAGGCTTAGCTTGGCTGGGGCTTGTAGATCTTCAGGTTTGGGTTCCCCTTCCAGATTCTTCTGGAAGCAGGCTGACTGATCTTAGACAGGTTCGGTTCTCCAGGGTTCTTCTGAGATAAGACAGACCGATTTCCAACAGAGAAACTCTTCAGGGGATTTCTGGTTTCTGGCAGGTTCAACCTGGGAAACAGAGAAGACAAAGGATCAGGTTCAGGTTCAGGTCTTGTAGTCAGGAGACTAGACTGACTGGTTGGCTCAGGGTTTGCTGTACCATGACTGACTAACACTCTGGCACTGGAGTGTGGTCCTCAGCCCACCAAATGCTGGTCTCCTGATGAGCAGATGAAGAACAGCTGGTGAAGTCAGTTCCATCCTCAGGAGATCCAGTACGCCCTCTGGTGGAGAAAGGTAGACAGACCCCCAGATCCCAACAGTAACACAACCCCTCAGGAAGGTATCCTCGGCACCCTCTGATGGGCAAGCCTCAGGATCCCAACAGAGCCCCCCCCTCAAGGGCAGCTTCCAGACGCCCTCAGAACAGTCCAAAACAAAAAAACACAAAACAACCCACCCTGGGTGGGCGGAGCGGGCACCAGATAAGTAGGGCAAGAAAAAACAGAAACTGAGTTCACAACAAAAAAAACGACCCACTTAAGGTGGGCGATAACGAAAAAAGTCTTGGAAGGTTTACCAAGTAGAGTCTCAGGTGGCCGACCGTGGGGCCGGCAGCAAGGCAGGGTCTCAGGTGGCCGGCCATAGGGCCGGCAGCGAGAAAGAGTCTCAGGTGGCCGGCATGGCCGAGGTTCCGGGGGCCAGGCGAGGGGTCGGAGACGTGGCAGATGCTCAGGAGGCCGGTCGCGGGGCCGGAGGTGAAGCCGATTCACAGGAGAGTGGCTGCAGGGCCGAGGACGTGGCAGATGCTCAGGAGGCCGGCCGCGGGGCCGGAGGTGAGGCTGATTCACAGGAGGCCAGCTGCAGGTCCGAGGACGTGGCAGAAGTTCAGTTCTGTTGCTGCTGAATCTTCGAAGGAGGACGACATCTCCACCGCTGCAGGAGTTTAGGAGGAGGACGACGCCCCAATTTCAGCAGGTAGCCCCAAGGGGAACGCTGTCCCCTCCTCAGCAGCTCAGCAACAGTCTCAGAGGGGGGTGCGGACTGCGGCTCTGGAACAGGGTCCGAGGGGGCCGCGGACTGCGGCTCTGGAACAGGCCCAGAGGTGACTGCCGACTGCGGTTCAGGAACAGACCCAGAGGTGACCGCCGACTGCAGTTCAGGAACAGACTCTAAGGGGACCGCCGACTGCGGTTCAGGAACAGGCTCTGAGGGGACCGCCGACTGCGGCTCAGGAGCAGACCCAGAGGTAACTGCCGACTGCGGTTCAGGAACAGGTTCAGAAACAGGAACAGGCTCGGACAGGGCCGCCCACTGTGGCTTCCGATCAGGACCAGAGGAGACCGCCGACTGCGGCTCCGAATCAGGAACAGAGGAGCCCGCCGATTGTGGCTCCGGATCAGGAACAGAGGAGCCCGCCGATTGTGGCTCCGGTCCCAGCGTAGAGGAAACCGCCCAAGGCGGCACAGGTTCAGCCCCTGAGGTGGCTTGAAGCGCCTGCAGAGGGCTCTTGGCGATTTGGGGCACCCGCTGAGGGGCTCTTAGAGGCGTATTTCCACAAACCCTGATTTCTGAAGCCTTTCGAAATATATGCTCAGGGGTCTCTGGACGGCACAGAGCTAACTCAGGGGTCTCTGGACGGCACAGAGCTGACTTAAGACGGCTCAGAGCTGGTTCAGGGGTCTCTAGACGGCTCAGAGCGGGCTCACGGCGATGCCGTCTCTTACGCTGGGGTGTCTTAGGAGTTGGGCTAATGGGTTCTGGTTTTAGGCAAACTGGTGTGCTAATGGGTTCTTGCACTGGGCTTGCTGGTTCGGTTACGGTTCAGATGCTTGGATAACTAGTTGCTAACAGGTTCACTAACTGGTTCTGACTCAAGGCTAACTGGTCTGCTAACGGGTTTGGACGCTAAGCTAACTGGGATAAAAATGGATGGTGACGCTTGATCTGGTTGGCAGAGAGAGAAACGAGGTGGCATGAAGGGAAATAGATCATCCCTATCCCCATAAAAAAACTCCAAAGGTCTGATTCCTGAATGTGGGGAGCTTTGACTGTCTGGGGCTCTGAGGTTAAAGACGCAGATAAGCTAACTGGCTCCGAAGCTGGCGATTCTGAATTACTTCCGGGTTCTGACGCCAAAGAATCTGAAATGTTAATGGGCTCAAAAATCGGAGATACATGAATGGTGACGGGTTCTGAATCTAGAGGAACAAAAACACTACCGGGCTCTGAAACAAAGGGAACAGATGTGAGTACTGAAACTGGAGAAACTGGATGACTGACGGACTCTGAAGCTAAGGGGAACGGTATGCTAACTGGCTCTGAGGGTGATGAAACCGAATCACTTCCGGGTCCTGAAGCTAGGGAAACTGGATGGCTAACGAGTGCTGGAGCTGGGGAAAACGGAACGCTGGCAGACTCAGAGGCTAGAAAAACAGGTATACTAACAGGTTCTGATCCGGGATCTGACTGGCGGAGAGCTCTAACTGTTTGGGGTTTGATTAGTGGACCAAATTTGAGTTTTCTGACTGAGGGCGCTAATTGTTTATCTGGCAGGTGGCTAAGGAAACGGGATGGACTGACCTGGCGAGGATGTGTGCTGAAAACTGCAGCTGACTGAACTACTGGGAGGGTGGAGGCGTCAGGCTGACCCGCCGGAGAGAGAGTGGAGGCGTCAGGCAGAACCGCCGGAGAAGGAGTGGCCCTCTTGCCCCGGCAGCGGTTTCTACGCCTGGAGGAGGCAGAAGGCAGGAACGAACCAGCAGCTGCAGCAGGTGGAGGAATGGATTCGGAGGTAGGCGGATGCAGGGTGAGATCCTGGAGTGGTCTGGGTGAAGAAGGTTTATTAGAAAGTTTTGAAAAAGTGTCCTGAATGTTCCAATGTATCTGATCTATATATCCATTTTTGTGAAGATAAGTCCTGAGTTCTGGGACCTTTTGAAGGGTGCAGAGCAATGTACTTGCTGCTGAAATCCGCTCCTTGGGTGGAGTGATGGTGGAGAGGTGATCTATGGACTGTCTGAGTAAACAGAGAAATTCACTGCAAAGATTTAAGGTTGTATCCGCGGGGCTAGTTAGTTGGCCAGAGTGTTCTGTCATGATGGGTTTCTGGGTGCTAGCCCATATGCAGAACACAACTCAGAGACGGGAAAAAGTTCAAAGGTTTAATTTTGAAGAGGTGCAAAACAGGTCAAGGGGAATAATCAGGCCCAGGGCTGGTCTCGGCTGGGTTACTGTCCTGGAGCTTAAGCAGAGCAGCAGAGGGGAAGAATACCAGGAGGGTTCAGAGGCTGGCGGCAGGCTGAGGGCTTGGAGGAGGCTTAGCTTGGCTGGGGCTTGTAGATCTTCCCCTTCCAGATTCTTCTGGAAGCAGGCTGGCTGATCTTAGACAGGTTCGGTTCTCCAGGGTTCTTCTGAGATAAGACAGACTGATTTCCAACAGAGAAACTCTTCAGGGGATTTCTGGTTTCTGGCAGGTTCAACCTGGGAAACAGAGAAGACAAAGTATCAGGTTCAGGTCTTGTAGTCAGGAGACTAGACTGACTGGTTGGCTCAGGGTTTGCTGTACCGTGACTGACTAACACTCTGGCACTGGAGTGTGGTCCTCAGCCCACTTAAATGCTGGTCTCCTGATGAGCAGATGAAGAACAGCTGGTGAAGTCAGTTCCAGCCTCAGGAGATCCAGTACGCCCTCTAGTGGAATTGCTGCTAGCTATTTCAAAGAGGGTAAAGACTCATTTAGCAAAAGGTTATTGGTTCTTGATTAAGCAAATCATTCAATAAGACACTATTTTGCCAAACAATGTTTTATTCACCTCATGGATTTTCATTGTGAATTGGTCTGAAAACATTACAATTTCTTTAAAATTAGTGAAAAGCTAAATTGATCATATCCCAAATTATTCCAGATAAACTTTGGTTTCAAACACAGAATCAATCTTAAACTGTAATATGTTCAACTGTTTTCCCCTTCCTCTTTGTACATAGTTTAGTTTAGTTGAGTTTTACTAGTCTTAGTTGAGAGTGTTAAACTGAATTACAATTGACTTGCAGCTGAATGATTTTTTTTAATAAAATCTTATATTTTGAACAGAAGTTGTGGTGAATTTATTCCATGTGTGTGCAGAAATAACTGTTTGACCATGATTAGTGCTCGAATCACTCTTTCATCTATTGTTCTAACACACAGTTAGTAGGACTGTGTGTCATAAACAGTATATAACAGCTGTAATAATATCTGATTAAATAAGATATTTTACCACCCCTACAGGGGAGGGCAATAAACATCTTAAAGTATCAGAAACATAAATTCCCAGCGGGCTGGGAATAGAATTTAACTATAGAATCACAACAGTTGCATTGTCATTAATGTTTTATTTTTTTTTCCAAATAAGGTATGTTATTTGGCAAAAAATAATATGTTCAAATATTTAGNATTTTTCCAGACTAGGAAGGACTCCCGCAGGCCTGTGGAGCGATATTTTCTCTCCAGTTTCCTAGCATTTTGCTTCAAAGTACGCAGCTCTGCATTAAACCAAGGAGCAAGCTTTCTATTTGTAATGGTTTGCATTTTCAAAGGAGCTGCGTTGTCTAAGGCAGTACGCAGATAACTAGCAACCCCATCAAAAAAATCATCAACCTGTGAAGGGGAATAAGCTATGCTTTTGCACTCTGCAGCACTGATCAGTGACAAAGAGGAGAGAGAAAGTGAAGCAGATTTTTTAAAATGTATAACTGCACTATCTGATAAAGATCTATTAAAATTTAACCTTCTTTTGGGGGAGGAGAACTCTGTTAAAGTAAATAGTTTAATATTAGAAGTCTATACATAAATGATTTAGAAATTAAAGAATTTCTAAAATACTTTCAAAAATTCACACTTTCAGAAACGAGGCTTGATGATGGAAAAGCAGATGAAGGTCTTGAAGGTTGTGAGTTTTATACAGCAGGAAAGGTGGTGGAGGTGTTTTTATATCGATTTATCACTTCAAAATAAAAAATAAATTATGCTTCTTACAGCATAAACATTGTATTAGAGTGTAAGTGTAGAAATTGAAATAGAATATTATAGAAATGTAATTATTAGTTGTGTGTATTGACCATCTGGACAAGTCTGTCCTTATTTACCGAATCAATTTCAGACATAAACGATTATAAAGTTCAGATTTTCTGTGGAGATTTCATCATAGACACAATGAATGAACAAAGGATTTTTTAATGCAATGTAGAGAAATAATTCATGCTCTATCATCGATAAATCAATAGATTATATTGGTATTCATAAACCAGGGGACAAATATAAAAGATACAAAAATTATTACAAAAACAGCATTATTAAAAGTAAAGAAGATTAGTTTTCAATTTTATTAAAACAAGAAAAACGAAATATACCAAAACCTGGAAAGTGCTAAACAATACAATCAACAAGAAAAATAATCCATAATAAATCTAAATGATATAGACTAATTTATTGTCTCAGTTCTCAAAGCTAGAAAAACTTTTGTTAAAATGTTTAATAGTTTCATTAAATGATATAAAATATGGAAGGATGAACAATCTAGATTTAGAGGCAGCTGATCCACTGCAATGGATATAAAACTAGTGGATTATATTGCATCATTCATTGATAAAAATAAATTAGTTTTAGGTGTAATTTCTGTAGAGCTCCAGAAATCCTCTGACTGGTTCAATCATAAACTGTTGGTTGATAAACTAGTAAAGTTAGTCTTCAGAGGAGCAGCCTTATCCTGGATAAAAAGTTCTCCTGACAGCAGGTTGTTCAGTTCAATCAGCAGCAGTCAGGAGGCTTGGAGTAACTAGCAGGATTGGTCTGATTGCTCCAAACCTCTTTATCTTCTACATCAACAATATTTCTCAATGATTAAAATCACTGCTTTTTGCTGACGACACAACCCTGCATGAATGAGGAGACAATATTCAGCAACTAATGACTGATCCAAAATCAAGCTTTGGTTTGATACAAATAAATTATATTTAGTAAAAACAATGTAAAACAAATGAGGAGCTAAAGATTGAGGAAGTGATTTTAGAAAGATTGAATAATTTCTTTGGGAAATCATAAATTATCATGGATACCACATAAATAAAAAATAAAATGTCCAAATTTTAGCATTATTACCTGAAACTAAGTATTTTTAAACAAAGCGCTGCTTTATCTGCTCTATCGTTTCCTTCTCGTACCGTAAATGATGCACTGTGGGAAATCTGGAGGCAAACTTATGCAACTAATACAAAACCTATTTTTACTTTAC
>NW_015151510.1:110207-114578 GCF_000732505.1 Cyprinodon variegatus
GCTGAGGTGTTGACCTCAGGGCTCTGAGCAGAACATCAGGATCCAATAAATCACTGAGTTCTGCTGGTTGGTTCTGGAGAACCTTTGATGCTCCTTAGATCCCAACATGGACCAAAGGATGATGTCAGTTAGATGCAGAGAGGAGAAGGAAACATGGAGGATGGATCATTTCTGACCTGATCTGGAGAGTTTATCAGCAGCCAGACTGTAGTGGCTAAATGTCCGTGCTTAAAAGTTTCTTCTGATGAACACAAATAACCACTCAGTCAGACGGAAAGAACGAGTCTATGCGTATTGATGTTTGAAAACGGTAGAAAACAGCGTGTTTGCCCCGACTTTATTTCCAGTCAGAACAGAGCACAAGCACAGAACGAGTGTGACGACGACGAGTACGAAATTATAAAAATAGTAAAGCAGTAACGTAGTTATATTGCAATGGGAAATATTCTATAATATGCAAATACTAAACATATCCAAAAATAATAACTAAATATGAGCGTAAATTACTAAATAGAAAATGGCACCAAACTTCTGGCCCCTAACTGCTCATCATGGGGATGACAATTACACTGAATGAAATAAACTGAAGAGTCATTTTCTATACTCAAATCCCCATTACTTAAATGTACTGAAGTCTAAACATGAACTAACTTAAGTTCCACTAATTAACAGACAATTAACTGGATCAAATGTCTTTCATTGTCCGTGAGATTTAACCGTCTCTAACAAGAGACACAACTTGTCAATGGGCCTCTCAAGGGTGTTGGTCTTTGTTTTCACAAGGACCCGACGAACTAATCCTTGGGATTCGGGGATGGTCTTCTCCACCTTTCCCATCAACCAGGACCCTCTTGGAGCCCTTTCATCCACAATGAGTACGACATCCCCCTCTTTCACTTTCCTCTTCTTCTCCAGTCACTTCTGCCGTTCTTGTAGCAGGGGCAAGTATTCTCTCAACCAACTCTTCCAAAAGATGTCAGAGATATACTGCACCTGCCTCCATCTTCGTTTGCAGTACAGATCTTGCTTGTTTAACATGCCAGGAAGGAGTGCTGGCCTTCCCTTGAGCAGAAGAAGATGAGTCAGTGTCAGTGGCACGAGGTCATCAACATCATCAGATGACTTGGTAAAGGGTCTGCTGTTGATCACTGCTTCCACTTCGCACATCATAGTGTGCAGACAGTTGTCGTCTAGACACTGGAGTTTCAGGACACTGCTGAGTACCTTGCGCACTGTTCTTATTTGGCGCTCCCAAATTCCACCGTGGTGTGACCCAGCAGGCGGGTTAAAAATCCAGGTAACTCCTCTTTGCAGCAGAGCTTTGGAAATCTGGGACTGATTCCATTCCTTCAAAGCCATGCAGAGCTCGTGTTCTGCAGCCACAAGGTTTGTACCATTATCGGATCTCATAACCTTCACTTGTCCTCATCTCGCAATGAAACGTCACACTGCATTTATACATGAGCCTGTGTCCAGTGAGTGTGCGATTTCGATGTGGACGGCTCGGATTGTAAGGCAAGTAAACAAGACTCTATAGCGCTTGACTTGCGCTCATCCAGGCTTGGCTTCAAAGGGGCCAAAATAGTCTGCGCCAACGTTGGTGAATGGTGGGTAATCTGTCTGAAGACGATCTGGTGGTCGATTTGCCATTTTCTGTTCACCAACTGCAGTTTGACTCTTTCGGCATTTCACTCACCTTGAAAGCACACTTCTCACTGCTGCATTTCCTTTGCATATCCAGACACTTTCTCTCAGTCGAGCGAGAGTGTGGTTCCTCCCTCCATGCCCGGTCTCCTCATGTGCGTTCCTGATGATCAGAGTCGTGACATGATTATTCTTGGCTAGAATAGCCGGATGCCTTGTGTGTTCTGGCAAAGCTGCCTGGTGCAGTCTTCCACCAAACCTGAGGACACCATCTTGGAGGAACGGATCCAATCTCACGATGAAACTGCTTCTTCTGACCTTATCACCCTTCTGCAGTTCACAAAGCTCTTTATGAAAGGTTTGTCTTTGGCTGAACTGAATGATGGCAGTTTTCAATCTCCTGATGTCCTTGACGGTCAGATGGGTTCCTTTCAGGCCAGATTTCCACTTCTGCATGTGGTCTTCAACCATCTTGGGTTTCACAGTTTGACTATCTTGAGACTGTGTTTGAGACTCAAAGATCTTCCTTTGTTCACACAGATTTATAAGCAACTCCTTTACCTCAACATCCATGTGACAGCCTTCCTTAGACTGTAACAGTTAGAATAATGATGAATCAGCTTGAAGAGAGGGTCTGTGCTTGAGTTGACGGTGTTGATGAGGTTCACAGTGATCTTGCGCTTCACCTAGGCATCGTCATCACTTATCTCTCTTGAGAACTCTGAGAGGACTGGCCAGTGAGACTCGTCCTTGGCAAGGAAGTCAGGTGCTTCAATCCAATTTTACACTCCATGAAATGCTATGCATTCATTCCTCGTGATGCGTGGTCAGTGGGATTAGAAGATGTACTTATGTATCTCCACTGTGCTGGCCTTCTTTTCTCTCTGATTGTCAACACCCTATTCACTACGAAGATTTAGAAACGAGCGCAATCATTGTCAATATATCGGAGGACAGTGGTGCTGTCTGTCCATAGCACGGACTCCTTGAGGTCCATCCGAAATTCTTGCTTTATGAGCTTGTCCATTTTCACCGCGATGGTAGCTGCAGTCAGCTCAAGACGTGGGACAGTAACTGGCTTGGGCAGCGTCACTCTAGATTTTCCTAGCAGAAACGAGCAATGGACTTGACCGTGGCTGTTCTCAATGCGAATGTAGCTGAAAACTCCTCAGAAAAATGGTGTTGCTGCGCTGAGACTACTGAATCAAATCCCTCCGGTTTGATGCACCTCTTGACAGAGAAGATGGCAAGCCAGCTCAATTTAGAGAGCAAGGCAAACCATCTGTTCACAATTTCTTCAGGAATGTCATCGTCCCAGGTAAGTTTCAATCGACAGAGATTTTGCACAATGATCTTAGCTAAAAGGATGAACGGCGACAGGAAGCCAATACTTCAAAGCTGTTGCTAGACCATTTAGTCAAATGGAATCCTCCACTTTTGCAGAGTGCAATGAGGTCTTTAGTCAAGGAAATAGTCTTCTTCTCGTCAGACACTGAGACAAGACAGTCATCTACATAGAAGTGCTCGAGAATTGTGGTGCACAACCATCTTGTACAAATGCAGAGGCTGGTTCAGATCTCCCTTTGGCCACCAGAGGAATCGCAAAAGATCAGAATCTTCTTCAGGGACTCTCACCTGGAGATACATTGCCTCTATGTCTGAGATGAGTGCAATGTGATCAAGGCAAAATCTTGTCAGGACTCCAACCAGACTGTTGTTACAGGTCCGGCCCCTGTAACAACTCTTCATTCAATGACTTCCCTTGGAAAGAAAAGGTGCAATCAAAGACGACCCGCGACTTACCCTTCTGCGGATGGATCACACCATGATTGGAAATATACCATACTCAACCATCGTTGCGGTTGCGCTCATTGGCAGGGACTTCCACTGCGTAGCCTTTGCTCAGCAGGTCTGACACGAAGGCTGTGTAATCGTCGTGGAAGCTGGAGTTATTAGCAAGTTTCCAGTTCAGGCGCAATACTCGTTGCTCAGCAACACTCTTGTTGTTTGGCATCACATGTCTATGTTTTTAAGAGGTATACCAATGCAGTAGTGTCCATTAATTTTCTTGGTTGTTTGCGTCACACACTGCATGAATTTAATGTCTTCTCGCAACATTTCTGACTTCTCTTCCAAGACTTGTTCCGAAAAGTCATGATTGTACTGCTGCAACAGCATGTTTTCCACACTGCTGACTGACACTCTGTGAACTGAAGCACCATGACTGAAGTGACATGGTGGTTTGTGTTCATTCTCTTTCTTCAGAGGCCCATTCACTACCCAGCCAAGGGTTGTCTTTATGGCACTTGAGTCCTCTTGCCATTGACACCAAATCACCTCATCAACCTTTAAGAGCAAAACGTTGCTGAACTTCCCGAGCCCATAAACGCCTACGTTTCCATGGTGTTGTTGCACAATGGAAAGGATACATTCACTGCCTCCAGCCCCGGGGACAGCTGACAGTTCCCCTTTGGATGACACTTGCTCTTGTGGGCTAGAGTGTTCACTAGTGAAGCCTTCAATTGTCTTCTCAGGCTTGGCAGTTGCTTGGTTGCCATCCTTCTCTCTCTTCGTGTGTAGCAGAGTAGGATGTTTCCTAGTGCAAATTTCACATGTGGCTTTCTTTTTGCAATCTTTTCCCATGTGCCCTTGAGTCAGACACCCAAAACAAAGACCTTTTCCCTAAGGAACTCCATTCTTTCTTTGTTCGGCACACTTCTAACTTTG
>NW_015151510.1:115017-118565 GCF_000732505.1 Cyprinodon variegatus
CTTGAAACTATCGCTAAAGTAATATTATTAAGTCTGACATGTACTCTGTTTGGCAGACTTCTGATTTTGTTGCATGCACTCAGACCGTGTCCCCTGTTGCAGAACAGAAATGGCTCTTGATATGCATTGCTAGTCTGCTTAGTAGTTCTTGAGTCAGAGGACTAATGTGCTGGCATCACGCTTGTTGCTAGGCCAGTGGTTCTTTTCAGTTGACCCATTGCAGGTTTCAGCGCTGAACTTAGACTTTTCTCTTGCATCGGCAGGGTCTTTGACATCACCGAACAGTGGGTCCGAAGCTATCTTAGCTTGTCTGTTGATATACTTTACAAGATCAGCAAAGTCTGCTCTCCTTTTTTCTTTCTCTTGGATGTAGAAAGCTACAACTCCAACACCTACACCTGCAACATGTGGACAATGATCTGTAGGTTGCTTGGGCTGTTCATTTCCTCTAGGTACTCCAAATTGTTTATCACATTGTTGCACCCAGTCAGAAAGCCTATGTTGACAGCCTTGTCAAGGTAGGCTGCAGCTATTCTCTGTTCATTGCCATAGTGATAAGTCAAAAGCTTTCTTGCCTCCTCATACCCTTCTTGTGCACTCATGTGTTGGCAACTTCTCACCAATTCTCTCAGCTCACCTGTGGTGAATTGTTCTAAATAATACAGACGAGCTGCGTCATTGTCTGTCTGACTGTGAATGATGTGTTCGAATGCTCTCAGGAATGGCAGGAACTCAAGAGGATCGCCACTGAATTCAGGGACTTTGCATTGAGGTAAGTTGGCTAGTCTTTGTTGTGTTACTAACATCTCAGTGATGTCCTTCTGTTTCAGGATCACCTCACCGAGTTCCACTTGCCTTGCACCAGGATGTGTGCTCGCATCAGGATGTGTGGTTGCAACATCGTCCTTTTCTTTCTTCACTTGCTCATGTGGCATGTTCCTAGCTGAAACATGAGGCACACGGTTATCTGGGATTAGCTCAAAGACAGCTTGGTGATTTTGGTCTGACGTCTGGATGCATGTTTTTGTTCAGGTATGAATGCATCCCATCTTCCATGTTATCATATTCTTCTAGAACCTGTAGCCTTGCTGTGGATTCTGCTAGAGCCAACTCGAAATTTTGTTTCTCCAATTGAGTTCTTATCTGAATTTTCTGTTATTTCAGCTGTGCTGCAAGATGTGCTTCCTGTGCGGCAAGCTGTGCTTCTATTTGAGCCTCTTGCAACTGTAATGCTTCTTTCTTCTTAAGTGCATCTGCACGCACCAGTAAAGCTGCTCGATGACCTTCCTCTTTCTTACGCATAGACGATGCATGAGATGATACGTTGGATCCCTTACTGCATACGCTTTGTGGTAGGACTGAAGCCTGCTTCTGTTGCACAGTGGACACACTGTCATCTGGATGCACTTCTTCGGCAGCAGACTCTTCAGCAGCAGGCTCCTCAGCAGCAAACTCACCTTGCTGTGCCATGGCGACATCCTCAGGAGCCTCATGTTAAGTGGCTGCCTTTTCAGGAGCAGCCCTGGGTTGCTGTTTTACTTCTATTATCCACTGCTCCAATGCGAACAAAAAGTTTTCATACTTGGTGAGATTAGGCTCACTCCAATGCTGCTGGTCAGCTTTTCTTTCTTCTTCTGACAACAGTTTGCTTACTGTGTTATTAACTTCAATAAACTCAATTAGCAATTTTGAGTTTTCTCTCCAGTGATCCTTCTCTACTGTGGGTGCATTGAAATCATCTCTCATTAAATTATCAATTTCCACTACTTTGGAAACAAGGCGTGCTAAAACACGTTTTCTTAGAGACATTTGCTTATCAAGCTTCTCTTCTAGTGTCTTTGGAGTTAACTTGATCCTTCTTTTAGTGTCTAGCTCGACATTGTTTACCATCTTGTTTCCACCCTTGGACACTTTGAACTACTATTTATGTTAAATGAGCCTCAGCAAACTCTAGCACACTTCTGAAATCCAAATAAGCTTTCCTTTAATCTTAAAACATGTAGTTTTCCAAAGTAAGATATAAGGTTTATTTCCAGAGAAAAGCTTGAGTTTTTCTTAGCTGATGTGACTTTTTAACAAAAGCATATTTCCCAAACCGTCATATATGGCCTCTTAACTAGCAGAGCAGCACACTTGAAACTTTGAGCATAATGACTCAGCCACGTTTCTTGGCGTCCGCAAATACAGTGAAAAAATCATGAATTTTCAGTCATTACTTGCAAGTCCGAAGCATTGCTTATTTATTCATTCGAATTTGACATTTATGTACTTATCCATCATCATTTAAGCCGTCTGAAAATCCTCTGGTGTGCACCGCCCTCTGCTGGTCCAAGTGGACAGGCGTCCTTCATGAGCGCAAGCCCAACGCATGCGACGCTTCCCTCAGTTTCCCTCGATACTTCTCTCGCCCTCTGCAACTGTTTTCTACTTAATGTAGTGGCTAAATGTCCGTGCTTAAATATTTCTTCTCATGAATGCAAATAACCACTCAGTCAGACGGAAAGAACGAGTCTATGTGTAATGATCTCAAAATATTGGATCCAGAATTCAAGGCTAGACAGGCAGTGGGAAAGTTCAAAGCATTTATTAACAAACAGGTGCGCGGGGCTGCTCGTCTGCTGCGGGGCGGATCTCTGCAGGGATAGGAGAATACAGGTCAGTGACTGGATGAGGAGCTGAATACGACTTGGAGCTAGTCACCGACCTGATTCAAAGTTCAGTCCGTTCGGGGAGGTTTGACCACAGTCGCGGCGGGCGACGCCCCCAGAGTTCCTAGAGAGCGAGCAGCAACAGAGTCCAGAAGGGAAATCCAAGGCTGAAGTCAGGAGACAGTTCCAGGTTCAGAAGCCGGTAGAATCAAGAACCCCCCCTTCAAGGGCGGATTCCAGACGCCCCAACAGGCTGATCAGGATGATCCCCGTAGTAGGGGTCCTGATCCCGGATCAACCGGGCCGGAATCCAGGCCCTTTTCTTGGGTCCATAACCCTCCCAATCAACCAAATACTGGAGCCCCCTGCCTATCCTCCTAGACCTGAGGAGGCGCCTGACCGTGAAGGTAGGTCCCCCCTCTCTGAATCGGGTGGGTGGAGGTGAACGGAAGGGAAAAAGATCTCCTCTATCCCCATAAAAGAAATCCACCAAACCAGACTCAGAAGAAGGGGGAGAAAAATAATTCGGACCAGGCTCCGGGGGGGCTGGGGCCGAGGTTACTGGAGGATCTGGGGTTGTGGAAGTAACCACACGAGTCTTGGGTAACAGGAGAGCTGGGGAGGCAGAGAGTTTGGTGCGTCCAGCCTAGTTTTACCCCTAAAAGGACAAGTACTGAGGAAGTGTCCATCACTGCCACAGTAGAGACAGAGAGGACAGCTGATGCGACATGCCCTCTCCTCCTTAGAGAGGCATGTGCTTTCCAGCTGCATCGGTTCGGGCTCTGGCATCCGAGCCGGACCAGGGGCCGACGTAGGAGCATAGGGTGCGGAGTGAAGAGCAGGTTGAGGAAAGGCCATCGTCAGTAGGGATGGGGATCGAAACCCGGTTCCATCAAGGAC
>NW_015151510.1:119481-122488 GCF_000732505.1 Cyprinodon variegatus
ATTAGCCATGTTTATTGAAGGCTAGAAACGTTTTTGTTATGCTCACTTGTTAAGCAATAAAAGCAATATCAGTTCTGTCAAAAAGATTTAGTTGCATCGTCTTTCCACCAAATAACAGAAAAGTATCGATAGTGGTATCGATAAAGACTCGGATTGATAAGGAGTATCAATAAAGGTATCGATATCAATAAATATTAACGATCCCCATCCCTAGTCGTCAGTGCTCTCCTTTCCCTGTGATGCTCAGTGAGGTGAAGGTCAATCTGGTTGGAAAGGTCCTCCAGCTGCTTCAGAGTCCGGGGGTAGTCGCGGGTCGAAAGCTCATCCTTGATGCTTTCCCGCAGGCCAAAGAAAAAAACATCCATGAGGGCGTCCTCATTCCAGGAACAGTAGGCAGACAACAGGTGGAAGTCAGTGATGTACTCCATCACTGACCGATCTCCCAGCCTGAGAGTCAAAAGTCCCCTGGAGGCTTCCCTACTTGGAAGAACTGTGCAAAAAACTCGGATTAGTTCAAAAGAAAAATCATCATAAGAGCTGCTGAGCTCAGGATTATTCAGCCACTCTGATGTTCCCCATAATTTGGCTTTTCCCACTAACAGAGATATAATGTAGGCCACCTTGGCACGATCAGAAGGGAAAGCAGAGGGCTGTAACTCAAAATGAATCTCGCACTGAGTCAGGAAAGCTCTGCATTGATCAGGATCCAATTTAAAGACCTCAGGAGGGGACAGATGCGGTTCGAGAGAAGCTGGACTATCAGTAGAAGACGAGGGCGCGGCAGCTGTCACAGGCGGGGCAGCTGGAGCAGCCTGATTACGCAGGTAATCAAGGATCTCCTGCATGCCTGTTTCAAGCCAGGAAATGCTTGAAACATTTCGCCACTGCCCGTCTGCCAATGGGTCCATGTTTTGGCCAGATTATTCTGTAATGATCTCAGAATATTGGACCCAGAATTCAAGGCTAGAAAGGCAGTTGGAAAGTTCAAAGCGTTTATTAACAAACAGGTGCGCGGGGCGGCTCGTCTGCTGTGGGGCGGATCTCTGCGGTGATAGGAGAATACAGGTCAGTGACTGGATGAGGAGCTGAATACGACTTTGAGCTAGTCACTGACCTGATTCAAAGTTCAGTCCGTTCGCGGAGGTTTGACCGCAGCCGTGCCTGGCGACGCCCCCAGAGTTCCTAGAACCAGAATCCAGAACCAGATACGACAAACAGAGCAGACAGGGGCAAGGCAAAACTTGAGATCCTCAAGGCAGAAACTGGTCACAATTGGGAAAAGAGACAGACTAAAGATTGACAGGAAACGTCTCACCAAAACAAATGAATAACCTGGCGCTGATGGGAGGCAAACACACAACTTATATAGTAGAGGAAACAGGTGAAAATGATCGGCGATAATCAGCCGCAGAACCAATTAGACAGGGGAGCAAGGAGCAAAGGAAAAAACCAAACGATCAGCGCCAAGATCATGACACTATGCTTGTTGATGAAGATAATTCTAAGCATTAAATAAATGCAGGTTAAAACTAAAGGAAATAATACAAATAGTAAAGCAGTAACATAGTTATAATGCAATCGGAAATATTCTATAATATGCAATGCTAAACATATCCAAAAATAATAACTGAATATGAGCGTAAATTACTAAATAGAAAATGGCACCAACACAGACCATAATAGCTGCACAGGAAGCGTCACCATGACAACCAGATAAGGAGGAAAGGATCTTCCTCCTCCAAGTTCTTCCTGATCCTGAGCTTTGCTCTTAGAGCTGCTCTCTAAACCACTTTGAAATGAGACAAACTGAAGGACAGAGAAATCCTCCAGGAGTTATCCAGATGATTTTAGTTCTCATCTTCAGAAACATCTTCAATCAGCAGAGATCAAACATCAACAACTTCTACAGGCTAACAAAATGTTTCTNCTCATCTTCAGAAACATCTTCAATCAGCAGAGATCAAACATCAACAACTTCTAGTTCCTATTTCTATGTTTCTGTGGACCAATGGGAACATTTCAATCATGTGAACCAAAGTGTAAAAACTTCAGCAGTTCAACAGGATGACTCCTGGTCCAGAAGCTCCGATGAATCCAACCAGTTTTATATCCTCATTTAGTCACAGAGCGCCACCTGTCTGTCAGCTAATCCAGAAATAGATCTGATAGAGCTTTTTCTCATCATTGACTGATTGGATATTTATAGATTAAAATGATTGATCCAGCTGTTTGACAGATGTTTGATCTTTTTAATATAGATGAGGTGTTTAAGGAGCTGCTGTAGAGACTGGATGTTTAGAGAAGAACTGAAAACGGATCAGAACTGTTCATTTCACAGGATTGTTGATCTGAATTATTTCCAATGTAATAAACTCATTAAAGATTTTGTTCTAATGACAGAGAAACCCAGAATGATTGATAGGATTCAGTAAAAATTCAAAAATATCAACTGGACTTGGTTTCCAAGATTTGAAGACGTTTCTCCACCTCTCCAGGAAGCTTTCTCCATTCAAATGTCTGGATCCGCAGTGAGTTTGAGTCTTATATGGACAAGGCCTTGTACAGCTTGGAAACATGCAAATGGTAACAGATGAATGGGTCTTTTGGTTCCATTGGTAGCCTGTAATATCTGAAACCTGTCTATGATTCTGAGGATCGGCCGTTAAAGGGGGGGATTGCCGTTAAGGGGGGGATTGTCTCCTGTAATACCTGAAACCTCTCTATGATTGTTAAGAGTCGGGCGTTAAGGAGGTATTGTTCACCGGCTGGAGCGGGTAGGTCCTTCGTTCCTCTGTGATGGGGTGGGGGGTTTGGTGATATCTGGAAGGGATTGTGTCTATGAATAAATGTTATGTTTTTGGAAGCTGGAATCTGAGTCCACCACCTCTGTTTAAAGTTGTTTTCTCTCTTAATATAGATGGCTTCCTTCACGCCCCTCTCAAACCACCTATTTTCTTTATCCAGAATATGGACATTCTGGTCCTCAAAAGAATGTCCTTTGTCCACA
>NW_015151510.1:123335-126670 GCF_000732505.1 Cyprinodon variegatus
AAGAACCAGCAGAACCAGGAGAACCAGGAGAACTTTGGACCAGGTGGGAAATATTGCTATAGAAAAACAGAAAGAGCAGTTAGATCTCAGACATGAATCCTGATTGATTTAAGTCTAAAAATGCAAAAGTTCTCAGGATCATCTTAACATTTCTCAGAGTTTCTAGAATCCAATCAGCTTTGAACATGAAGGTTCTGATCTTCTGAAGGTCTGCGTGTCTAAAAACAGGTTCAAACATGTTTGTAGATGCAGAGCAGATCCTGACAGCAATATTACAGTACAGTAAATTAAACCAAAAGCAACATTTTATTTTTAGCACTTAGAGAAAGGCTACCTATATCTGTGCAGAGATCTTTATAGATAATCAACAACACGTCCATTTATTGCACTATTAAAAATTAAGTGCAAGTTTAATTTAAAGCTGATTATTTGGGACATTTGGAGATCAGACCTTCAGTATTTACTGGAAATGTTAGAAATGTGGTAAAATATTTGTGGTTGTTTTGTTGTTTGTGTTTCCTTCATTAAGTTCATGGACTTGAATCATGATTGATTTTAGTCTAAAATGCAAAAGTTCTCAGGATCATCTTAACATTTTTTAGAGTTTCTAGAATCCAATCAGCTTTGAACATGAAGGTTCTGATCTTCTGAAGGTCTGCGTGTCTAAAACAGGTTCAAACATGTTTGTAGATGCAGAGCAGATCCTAACAGCAGGTTCTATGTGATTTATGTTTATAATTCAGCAGACAGTGTTTCTATAAAGTCAGGAGCAAACAGAGAATAAAAATATCTGCAGTCATTGTTTCTAAAAGGGAGACGTTGGAACAAAGACAGAGGATGGAGAGAAACAAGGAAACTGTCAGAAATAACAAAAATGAATTAATAGTAATTAATGAAAAGATAACTTGCAAAAATCTATTTCTCATCACTGCAGGGATTTTCTTTCTTCCCTAAATTCAACAAAGCATGAAGCAAAATGTTTCCACCTGGAGTCTGTGCGCAGGAGAACTTTTTTCATATTTAATTTTGACAATTTAAATGTGTTATTTTCATAATTTTATTATTTCTCCATTTGTTGTAGCACTTAGAGATAGCCCATATACGTAGAGTGTTCTATAAATATTATTACATTTATAATAATAATCATCATCATCATTATTAGCTACCAGATGTCACTGATTCACGTTTTCCAGCCCAAAAAATTTTCAGAAACCGTAGTTTGGTTTAAAGAAAGCATTTTAGTTTTATTAGAATTTAGTTTGTTACAAGGATTTTGCAGTTTGAAGAAATAGAAAATGACACCATATACCAACCGCCATGAGGATGTGCATGACAAGGAAGGGCTATATATGGATGATTCTTTAACAACGGGCACTATTGGCCTTGCAAACTTGAAGAGAAAAAGTATAATAAAATATAAATTCTCACAATGTAAGTGGTTAGCATAACTAGTCTAGTTTGAAGATTCATAAGAAAACAAACTGATTTTTTAAGACAAATTGGTGTTTTTTAACAGATTTTCCAACTCGGCTGGCACAAATTTAATTTCCATCACATAAATATTTGTCATTTATTCTAAAATACTATGATACACATAATGTTTTTCACTGGAAGAACCATTTCATATATACTTTTAACTGGTTATGCCTTTATTTTCAAACACATACAGTTATGGATTAGGTAAATTAATTGTGATGAGGATACAAGACACGAATCTTATGTTCGCCATAACCTGAGATAAAGCATTGGAATCGCAAGATACATTTCAAGGTGTAAATACTTCTGTTTTTAATTAAAGTGGAACATTATCTCTTAAATTATGATGAAGGTTTTAATGAGTGATTAGAATTTTGCAACAATTTACTTCAAAACAAATGGTGTTGAAATTATAATGAATGGACCATACAGACAACAAACCTTTCTTTTTAAAAGCTTTATGGAGCATAATAATAAATAATAATGATAAATAAATACATTATTAAATAATAATAAATTAATTGCATTTGTACATGGGTGGTACTAAGGGTGGGAGAGAGGGGGTGGCACCACCGCAAAATGCTTAGCATGTAAATTATAGTTAGAAACATGTCAANTAAAACAGGTTCAAACATGTTTGTAGATGCAGAGCAGATCCTGACAGCAGGTTCTATGTGATTTATGTTTATAATTCAGCAGACAGTGAGTTCAAACCTTTCTTTGTGTTTTTGCCTTCAGCAATGTTCAGATCAGGTTCTAATGACCA
The DNA here is from genome assembly GCF_000732505.1 of Cyprinodon variegatus. Taxonomy (NCBI): domain Eukaryota; kingdom Metazoa; phylum Chordata; class Actinopteri; order Cyprinodontiformes; family Cyprinodontidae; genus Cyprinodon; species Cyprinodon variegatus. The sequence continues at coordinate 125,578 of NW_015151510.1, forward strand.
AACTAATTCATGTATTTAATACTTTTGCTAAGTGTGAAGAGATTTTCCAGATCTGAAACTTAACTGCAGACACAGGTTTCATCTTTTTCAGTATTTCTATAAAGTCAGGAATAAACTAGAATAAAAATATCATTGTTTCCACAAAAGAGACGTTGAAACAAAGACAGAGGATGGAGAGAAACAAGGAAACTGTAGGAAATAACAAAAGTGAATTAATAGTAATTAATGAAAAGATAATTTACAAACATCTATTTCTCATCACTGCAGGGATTTTTTTCTTCCCTAAATTCAACAAAGCATGAAGCAAAATGTTTCCACCTGGAGTCTGTGTGCAGGAGACCTTTTTTTTGTATTTAATTTTGACAATGTAAATGTGTTATTTTCATCATTTTATTATTTCTCCTTTTGTTGTAGCACTTAGAGATAGCCCATATATGTAGAGTGTTCTATAAATATTATTAAATTTATAATAATAATCATCATCATCATTATTAGCTACCAGATGTCACTGACTCACGTTTTCCAGCCAAAAAAATTTTCATAAACCGCCTGAATATACGAAATCTCACCCAATTTGAACCAAAGTCTATTGATCTCTTAGGCCATAAAAAACATTTTTTACCCATAGACGGCCGTCCTAAGCTGCCAGATTGGGAACACCATGCACCGCAACATATTATGTATTAATATTAAAACATAAATTTGCCAAATATAAGAGGAACATCGTAGTTTGGTTTAAAGAAAGCATTTTAGTTTTATTATAATTTAGTTTGTGCAAGGATTTAACTGTTTGAACAAATAGAAAATGACACCATATGCTGACCACCATGAGGATATGCATGACAAGGAAGGGCTATATATGGGTGATTCTTTAACTACGGGCACTATTGGCCTTGCAAAGTTGAAGAGAAAGAGTATAATAAGATATAAATTCTCACAATGGAATCGGTTAGCATAATTAGTCTAGTTTGAAGATTCATAAGAAAACAAACTGATTTTTTAAGACAAATTGGTGTTTTTTAACAGATTTCCCAACTCGGCTGGCACAAATTTAATTTCCATCACATAAATATTTGTCATTTATTCTAAAATA
>NW_015151510.1:127227-131315 GCF_000732505.1 Cyprinodon variegatus
TATTATTTTATCATATTATCACATTGTTGTAATAATAAAATTAGATAAATAAAATGTGAGAACAAAGGCCTTATATGTGTATCTATGAATTGCGCCTACACACGTAAATGTAATTTCCACCAAGGAATGCAATGTGGTGGAAATTACAATCTGACAGAAATTGGCAGAAAAATCTATGCTAGCTAAGAAAGGGTCTCTAGAATTTTATGCTTACAAAATACATCTATGTGTGTTAAAATAACAATTAATTTCCAAGATTGGACTCCCTAGATTAGATGAATGGAGTCTGATGCTACTGCTTAGTTGGAAAGAAAACCTGCAGCCACACGGCCCTTTCTGGAACCATTTTGACACCCCTGATTTAGGTAGTTAACATTGGATCACTTCTTCAGCACCTTGAGTTATTTACTGTCACAGGTAGGAGCTTCGGCCAGAGAGGAAGTGTTGGGGCCGCTATGATTTAAGGAGGGACGGCCCTCGCACACTGAAATTAGGACCCGCCCATCGGGCAAATGCCCGCTATCGCAGTTTACCAGTCTTTGGTTTCTTTGGTTTCTTTGCTAGCCTGTAAAACCAAATGTTCCCCTTTCTCAAAGGGTGAACTGCTTCATCTGGTCCAATCTAAATGTTTTCTAAACCAAACCAAGACTGTTTTTGGTCCACTCTATAAAGCCTAGAACTCAACGCTATTTTTGACGTTTTGAATTAAAAATCTTCCTGAATGGGAATCGAAACGTCTTCAAACTTGGAAACAAAGTCCAGTGGATGTTTTTTTTAACTTTTTTGGATTGACTATGAGCTGGATGACTGAGAATCTTCACCAGTATTTGCTGATTTTCTGCAGTTTGTCTTTAAATAACATGCTGCTGTCATTTATTTATTTTTTTTGTAAAAATGTCCTGTTTATTAAATTTTTTATCCTCCAAAGACAGAGTATTATATTGTAAAACAAGGGGCACATTATCTGACCTCTTCTACTGTAACCTTTGCTGCTGTAAACACAACAATTCCTCATTGTGGGACAATACAGGGATTTTCCATTCTATTTTATTGTTTTCTATACTATATTGATAGTTAAATCAGGAAAAAGATCTACTCCAAGGTAACTGACCTCTGACATACAGCTGGACCTCAGTCAGTGGTGTTTCTTCTTTCTTATCAATGATGCTGCAGATGTAGACGCCGCTGTCAGAAGGTTGAAGTTCTTTCAGAGTCAGGCTGAAGTCCAGAGAGTCTAGAGCATCAGGTCTCATAAATGTTCTTCCTTTGAACTGCTGATTTTGTTCCTGTAGGTCGTCTCCGTTTATTCTCCGTTCATGGACCGTAGTGGGATTGAGATCAAAGCGGCTCCATTTCACTGTATCAATCTCTTTGCTGTAGTTACAGGGAAGCAGAACAGATGGAGCTCCTTCCTGAACCTCCACATATTTAGACAGAGAATCCTGAGAGGCTGGAAGGACAAATAAAGACATGTTCAGTGTGTTAAAATGATTTCTTTTAAAGATTTGTCATCTTTTCAACACCTAGGGCCGGATTTATCAAGATCCAATTTTGCGTGCAGTAATTTGCGCTCGCAAACTGGAATTTTGCGCGAGGGGCTGGACCATGGTTTGCTGGTGATTTAACAAGAGTGATTGCGTAACTGGGGGAGAACCCCGACCCGGTCGGACAGCACTTCTGAAAAACGAGATTGGGAGATCCCAGCTCTCGCTGCAACCGTACGCTGGAATGACCCAGATGCAAAAAAGTGCAATGTTGCAAGGAGTTTNTCTGGTCCAATCTGCATGTAGATTGGACCAGAACCAAACCAAGACTGTTTTTGGTCCACTCTATAAAGCCTAGATCTCAACGCTATTTTTGATGTTTTGAATTGAAAAATCTTCCTGAATGGGAATCGAAACGTCTTCAAACTTGGAAACAAAGTCCAGTGGATTGTTGTTTTTTGTTTTTTTTGGAATGACTATGAGCTGGATGACTGAGAATCTTCACCAGTATTTGCTGATTTTCTGCAGTTTGTCTTTAAAGAACATGCTGCTGTCATTTATTTATTTTTTTGTAAAAATGTCCTGTTTATTGAATGTTTTATTCTCCAAATACAGAGTATTATATTGTAAAACAATGGGCACATTATCTGACCTCTTCTACTGTAACCTTTGCTGCTGTAAACACAACAATTTCCCATTGTGGGACAATACTGGGATTTTCCATTCTATTTTATTATTTTCTATACTATATTGATAGTTAAATCCAGAAAAAGATCTACCCCAAGGTAACTGACCTCTGACATACAGCTGGACCTCAGAAAGTATTTCTTCTTTCTTATCAATCATGCTGCAGATGTAGACGCCACTGTCAGAAGGTTGAAGTTCTGTTAGAGTCAGGTTGAAGTCCAGAGAGTCTAGAGCATCAGGTCTCATTGATGTTCTTCCTCTGAACTGCTGATTTTGTTCCTGTAGGTCGTCTTCTTTTCTCCGTTTATGGACCGTAGTGGGATTGAGATCAAAGCGGCTCCATTTCACTGTAACAACATCTAGTAATTGCTCTTTATAGTCACAGGGAAGCAGAACAGATGGAGCTCCTTCCCAAACCTCCACATTTACAGACAGAGGATCCTGAGAAGCTGAAAGGACAAATAAATAATGTTCAGTGTCTTACAATGATTTCTTTTAAAGACTTTTCATATTTTCAACACCTCGTAATCACCTACTAATCTATCTGGTTTACTGTACATTTCTCTACATTTCTATTTAGTTTTTAGCACTGAAATGAAAACAAAGTGACTGAATCCAGATAAAGGGTTATGTTTAGGATTTCTGTAAAATATAAGTAGCCTTTAACTTTACTTAACTGTTAAATAATACTGTTAATTAACTCCAGCAGATCNATAAGTAGCCTTTAACTTTACTTAACTGTTAAATAATACTGTTAATTAACTCCAGCAGATCTAATTTCCACCCCTGCATACTGGAGGTGTTGCAGTAATGTTGATTAATATCAAGATTAAAACAAACCCAGTAAGAGGCAGCAGCCAATCAGCAGCTGCTCTCACTATGGTTTCATGTTACAAAGAACCAGGTCACACCCTATAGTTAACTGGTACTTTATATAAACGGATTAAAATGTAATAAAACTCAATATCCAAATGTAAAGTTAGAATAATAGATGCAGATCTTTGCAATTATAGTTTTTTTGTGGACATTTAATAACAATATTCCTAGAAATCACTGCTGTTTAATGTTGACCTTGATGTTTTATACCTTTAAACACATTAAGAACAAGTAGTTGAGAAATAAGGAAATAATAATATTTGCACCTTACTGATAAAAAGGTTTTCTAAAGACTAAAACCAGTGAGAAAGCTGATAATGAGGGAAGCAGAAAAACAGCCAAAAGAAGAACTTTCGTTTCAGTCAGAAAAAATGATCAAATACAGATTAGAAGTTATGGACAGGTTTTCTTCTTCACTTTAAATAAATACTTTTATCTAATTGGAAAGTCGTTTTTCTTAATCTCAGGTAAACTAACAATGCCAGTATTTGTTACAGAATCCAGAGGCCTGAGTTTCACTTCCATTAGCTGTGAAGCTTCACTAAAGATGAATGTCTGTAAAATGCAGCAACCTAAAAGATACTCAGCTGTAGAGATAATTGTCATGTTACCGAATGAAAAGAAAAAAGAACATCAGCTGATTTAAACTAAGCTTGGAGAGAGGAAGATGATCTTACCACAGAAGAGGAAGAAAAACACAGCAAAGAGCTTCATCTTCTTAAATCTACAAACACTAAATTCTTATGAAATGTTTTCTTCGCGTTTCTCCAGTCAAACTGAAAGCTAACTAAAGTTTCCCTCTGCTGCTTATCTGCGGTTTCTGGTTAAACCAGTTTTTTATTGTTCCTGGTTGGCTAAGAGCTGCTGGTGGAATGTAGAACAAACCAAGTCTGAACAAGTTATGACAGATACAATGATGAGATCTACTAGTGAAAATCTATGTTCAACACAGAGTTTTAGCTCAATAGATGAAATGATTTCAAAGTAAATAAATGGATTTCCTACTTTAACTGCATGATGCTTCCAGCTCCTGGTATCCAT
>NW_015151510.1:132571-134617 GCF_000732505.1 Cyprinodon variegatus
AACAAGTGCTTTATGGCATTTCTTTCTCATCACTGCAGGTGTTATGATGCCCTCTATCACCGCAGCGGGCGGTTATCATAACCTTTTCCCATTGGTGCAGGTGGTCATGGTGCCTTTTCCCTATCATGATGGGCGCTTATGGTGCCCATTTTCCCATCCTTTTTCAATACCTACAGGCGCTCATATGGCCTTCATTCAGCACTGCATGCGATTATGGCACCCTGATCATATCAGCGGGCACTTTATTGTGCCTTCCATCTTTCACAGCGGACGCTTTGTGGCGCCTTCCAAATTTCACAGAGGACGCTTTGTGGCGCCTTCCAAATTTCACAGAGGACACTTTATGGCGCCTTCCAAATTTCACGGAGGACGCTTTATAGTGCCTTCCTTCTTTCGCGGTGCGCACCTCATAGAGCCTTCAATTCATGCCGGGTGCCTCATGGCGCCTTCCATCTTCACGGCAGCCGCCTTATGGCGCCTTCCATCTTCTCAGTGGGCGCCAATCATTGTGGCCGTTTACTGCACCAGCATCTCAGCGGGCATTTCATGCCGTCTTCCAGCATTGCGGCGGGCGCTAATGGCGTCCAATGACTATTGCGGCAGACACATCCCACTTTTATCCCATTGTGGCGACACTCCATGGCGCCCTTTTTCCATTGCAGCCGGTGCATTACAGCCCGAAGCTCTTTGCTTCAGGCGCATCGCACTTTTAACCCATTGCAGCAGCGCTTATGGCAAACTCTTTTATTTGCAGAAGGTGCATTACGGCCCCAGCTCATTGCTCCAGGTGCATCGCACCCACACCCATTCATGTGTTTGCATCATGAAGGCACTTCGATTCGAACTCTTTAGGACATCATGGCATACGTATCTCAACTGAAAAATCATGCTTAACCATCTTGGCTTGCTCATTTCGTCCTTTGGTCATCACGGCTTGGGGGCTAGCCTAGATAGCCTATATGTATCATGTCCCCAGTGCATTGCTGCATGTTCATGTATTCTCTTCTCGCACCCTCAGCTCATCTCAACGATGTGAAAAAACCCTGAAAACAATGGTTTTTCTCATCAACATTCNTAACATTTTATTCTGAGTAAAACTGTAACTTAGTTTAATCTTTAACTTTATTTATTAAACATATTGTTCAGAAAAACAAAAGAAACAGAGTTTTGTTGAAGTAAGATGTTTTCTATTGACACTGACTTTAATTAAATCATTGAACCTAATATTTTAAATATATTTAAATAATAATGCTTTGGTCTAAACACGTAAAACTGTCCTTGCCCAGTCAATCAAGCAACACTGGTTAATTCCACATTATCCATACATTAGATCAATAAATCTCCAGTTACAGTTATATTATTTATTAAAAAAAATAAAAAAGTATGGCTTATCACGTACATTCAATCAAGTCAATCAAGATGGGGTGAATTTTTTAGACGATATCTCGTCACTAAAAGATAAGTTAAGCGGCAGCATGCTCTTTACACAGTTTATCGGCTTATCTTCTCCGTTGAGGTTGAGACGTATTGATCCCCTAGCAGACTCTCAATTTCTTATCTTTTAAACTAAATCATGGATCATTTTCAAGCCTTGTTGAATCGTTGTGAATTTTCTTGGACAGTTCACCATGTTTACTGTCATTTAGTGACCTAGTAGGAAGCTTATGTGTCTGCTGCGCCTGTTGTCTGGTTGGTGATTATGTAGCTCACTGCATTCATTAATCTCTGCTTCTAGTTTCAGATCATCATCAACTGCATGTCTCAGCCTCAGCACAGTCACAGGCATTCCCCGCAGCGCATTGTTTCTATCTGAATCTGTTTCAAGCTAGACGTATTTCATCGCAGTGGGCGCCCTACGGCACCCTGCATCCATCGTAAACAAGTGCTTTATGGCATTTCTTTCTCATCACTGCAGGTGTTATGATGCCCTCTATCACCGCAGCGGGCGGTTATCATAACCTTTTCCCATTGGTGCAGGTGGTCATGGTGCCTTTTCCCTATCATGATGGGCGCTTATGGTGCCCATTTTCCCATCCTTTTTCAATA
>NW_015151510.1:136852-138106 GCF_000732505.1 Cyprinodon variegatus
GTTCTACTAGTGAGATATTTGGCTTTTTAATACTGTGATATATAATGTCATTTAAAGGTGATAATGTGGGAAATCAGTTAATTCTTGTAAAAATTACTGATTAATACAATTATTTTGATTGATACCAATGCATTTCTGTGTGAAATGTATTTCTCACTGAAATGTGCTGCATAAATAAACTTGCCTTAAATCCCCAGAATATGCTGACATTTTGTGTTTGAGCGTCAGAGCAGAGCCTCTGCTGTCAGCCTCTGATGCTCACTGAGCTTAGAGGGAAGCAGGAAAGTTGGTTTGGCAGCGACCTCTGCTGGCAAGGCTGTGACTGCAGCTTTATCACCATCATCATACACAGAATTAAATCAGGAGAGAGGGGTGTGAGAGGAAAAGCTCATCTTCAGCAACAATTTATGATTAAAGAGAGAATAGACCTGCTACTCTGTTTTTAAAGCTCTGATCCAGTGACTCAGATTTAATCCAGGCCTGGATTTAGGCTTTTTTATCTGTCTATTCAGTCATTGTCTACACCCGAGTGTATTTCTGGGAGAAGTGCTGTTAGAGATGCTTTTGCAAGCATGCATACACTCATGCCTCAGAAGAATTTACAGCAGGCCACCAACCTTTACAGTAATGCTTCTGGATCTGCTGAGAACCCAAATAATCCACAGAGGAGAACAGCTGAACTCCTGGGATGAGATTTTAAACCCATGTTTTTCTTTCTGGAAGGTAACCATAGAATATACACCATCACTATGCAGATCTCCATTAAAATGAATAAAACTAAGTAGATAAACTTTAAAACTATTCATATGTGAAGCAGTGGCCGCTGCTGCTCTGTGAAATAGAGGCTCAGGGGTGGTAATTAAATCCACATATCATGTATTGAATTAACGAATGTTTAAACACATCAATACTAAGGCTAAAAATAAGTGTAGTCAAGCAATAATAAACTGATAAGCAATCAAGCAATAATAAACCTGCTGCTGATGTTTCTGCTGTGGTGAAAAGTAACTAAGTACATTTACTTGATTAATGTAATTAAGTACTTTTTTGACTATCTTTACTTGAGTAATCTTTTTGAGGGCATATTTATAACTTTAACTCCACTACATTTGGAGGAAGCTGCTAGTTACTCAGCTCAGCTTTTTAATCCTCTGTTGCTGTTTTTCTTTATTGAAATGTAATTCCATCATGGCGGATAGCAGCCTTTAGGACTGAATCTGGACGCCACTGATTTACAGATTTAATGACGTTCCA
>NW_015151510.1:140561-141845 GCF_000732505.1 Cyprinodon variegatus
CTCTTCATCAGTGACCAATTGTTTTTCCCCTGTGACCACCAGCCCCTCACTTGAGCCCAATCATGGTCCAAACTACACTTCATAGCTTTTTCTAAGTTTTACCTTGCACAATCCACTTATTTAACCCTCTATTTTTTTAAATTCCCTGTATGTAGCTTGCATGACTAAAATAATTTTCTGGTGGGTTATTTATTTAAAATTTTTTGGTTCCGAACCTAATATTTTTGGAGACCCTGCAGGCGCATTAGGAAGGCTTTCAGTGGGATCAATGCCGCAGTCATCGCTCCAATGACATTCCCCCCGGCGGCTGCAGATTCAAGCTGTCTCCCTCTAAACAGTGTTTCATTATCGTTTGGACGCACAAACAACTTAAAAAACCCACAAACATAACTTTAAAGACAGAAACACAACATTAAAAGATGGACAAACACAACATTAGATCTATTTATTTAATTTTTAATAATAACATATCTACTTTGCGCATGTATTATACCAACACCTCGCCATTTGGAGCTCATTTATTTATTTATATTTATTTATTTATTTATTTATCTATGTATTTATTTATACATTTTTTTATTTATCTATTTTTGCACTAGTGCTTGTTTCTAGACGGCACACAACATTTCTCCATTGATCTACTTCCACACACCATCTTTTTCATACTCTAACTTCCACTTACAAGTATTTTAAATCACTTGAATCAATCTGACACAAACTTTCCATACCCCTTATGATCTCCACTATACTCTTTCCTGAACCCATCCTTTTTAATTCTTTTACCTCCCTGGCTCATTTTAGTTATTTCATCATTTAGTTCTTATTATTTTATTATTTTTGGAATAGAGGCGTCCCTCAAACCCATATTTTTTTTAAACCATATATTCAAGTATTTATTTTTTGTTAGATCCTGCGCTTCTACAAACTTCTAATCGTAGATTTCAAATTATCTCTAAATTTATTTTGACCTTTGCCCATTTTAAAGAATCTAGTCCAGTACAAACACCTAGGGTATTCTACGCACTGGATGTTTATTTAGCAGGACAGAACCCAAAAACTGTTGTGGTAATTTCTGCTTCTACCTTTTCAGGTGAGAAATTCTTGCCTCTGCATCCACAACAGCAGTACTGTATTAAACCCCTGCTGTTTTAGCATGAAACAACAGAACCTGAAAGGTTCGATTGTTTCCTCACACACTCTCACACATTCACACCTATTTTAAGGCCTATTATTTTTTTATTTTATTTTAACCAATATAGTCAAAAAACACCTATCGTTACGTGT
>NW_015151510.1:143983-147239 GCF_000732505.1 Cyprinodon variegatus
CAGCATTAGAGACTTTATTTATTGCTAAGACTCATACTTGAACTTCAAGATGTACTGTTTTGTTGCTAAGTAAGTGTAGGGCCATGTTGTAGGATACATTCTGATTCTGATTTCTGATATAAGACAATAAAACTGCTACTACACTATCTCGAGAACAGCACAGAGTCCCAAACTCTAACGCACAGAATACGCAGATCCCAGAACTGTCAACAAAACTTTGTTTTGTCAAATATTCTTGCGATTACAGCTGTAACTTAAATGGTCCCACACCAAGTTTTGATCAAAAGCTTTAGGCCTACCCTTTGTCATGTAGAGTCAGTTCCTCTGGAGTCGTCACCAAGATGCCCAGGGCAGGGCTGGACCAAACTGGCCCCGTCCGGCGAAGGGAGGTCAGCTGTCGACAGATTCTTGGCCTTGGTCCCACACGGTCCTGGGCATTTGGATCTTGACTCCCGGGATTCGGCACCAAAAATGTTGGGTTCAAAAAATGTAGGTTTTTGTAAAAGGAAGAACTTAAATACACAATAAGGGATTTTTTATACGGCTTCTGCAGAAGGAGAGAAAGTTAAACCCCAGACTCAAATACACTGTCTCCCACTGGACCTCCTCCGCAGAGCGTTTTATTAACAGAACATGACATGACACATGGTTACAAACAGAGCATTGTTCTGACAGAACAATTGATCAGTTCGAGGCAAGGGCTCAAACATGTACGGCTGTAAACCAAGCTTCTGCCGCCCTGGCGTCCTCTTCCTAAACATCTTGGTCCCCGCTTTCCTCCTCTAACTAAAAAATGGATGACGGAGGAGACTCATCCATGACCTCCAAAAAAAAAAACTCACCAATTTAGTGCTACTTGGTCCCAATGTAATTTCCCATTGGGAACCTACTAGCACTAAGTTGCTAACTGTTTAGCAATATGCTTCCAAAGCACCGGCCACAATTAAACTTGCTTGCAAACCTTCTGCCACAGCAATCCCGCCCCCTTGATAAACAACCAATCACATTCACTTTATTCACTCGTGTAAAGTCAGGCACCACTCGGGAGAATTCAGAAATGTAACGGTTGGAACAGCGGCTGCCCTGCGACAGTAACAATATTAGTTAGGAATGTTTTCTTCACAAAGACAGAAGGATGTGTTTTGCTTAGAAATAATCAGCAGTTCCGATGAGTGTGATATATTTTATATTAATGCTGTATTCTATATGGTAATTAGATGCATGCAGAATGTGAACAGCTCCTGGTGCTCTAAATGTGGAGCTGTGGTTATAGAGTACAGGATTGCTGTTGTTCTAACTGGTCTTCTTGCATAATTGATCTCTCAGCAAACCCTTTGTATTACCAAGATAGCAAGTGCATTCCCTCAGTGCCAGTTATCACACTGAATTGTTGAGATTCTTAATGTATTACTCTCGCCTTCAAACAATGTCCTTAACAGGGATGGCAAAGATAACATTGGTGCCAGAGGAAACACCCTTTTTACAAAGGCAGCATTCATTAAATTGTTTATTTATTTTTTGTATATTGTGTGGCCCAAGGCAATATTACTTATATCAATAGTGCCCCCAAATATCACACATTTAGTCACACTCCCCAACACACATGACATTTTAAAAATATATGTACAATATAATTCCACTAGAGACAGAAAAAAAAAACAAGTCTACATTTTCCTTTTGGGAAATTATATTTCAGAAAGAATTGACCCAAGTCTTTATTGGGCAAGTTAGCGTTTTTGATCACTTGCATTCCCCTTGCAAATGGAGTCCCCCCGTGCCCCCCTTCCCTCAGGAGGTCTAGAAGCATTATATNCAAATGGAGTCCCCCCGTGCCCCCCTTCCCTCAGGAGGTCTAGAAGCATTATATCTATATCCAGCCATTCAGCAAAGATCCTGCTACATGGCTGTCCATCTGATTTTGGCATTTGACCAATTAAATCAGCACTTGAATGATATATTACCTACTGGAAATTAAGTTGGAAAAGAAAGTTAAGTCAAGAAATAAGCTGTAAGTTAAAAGTTGTTAACCCTAGTTAAAAATTATATTTAGGTTTAAAAAACTAAAAAAATGTCAATGCCAGTATCAGCGTTAATTCCTCTAAAGTTATGTTGGACCTAAAAATGCGTTTATTTTACTCAGAGTTTTTTTTTTATTAATTTCTTATAGAAGCACATTTGCTATTTCTGTCATGATGGGTCTCAAAGATTTTACCCACATGCAGAAAACCACTCAGAAGCACGGAAAAAGCGGTTTATTTGTGAGGTTTACAAAACTCAGAGAGAGATACAGAAAATAGGTTATTCTCAGATGGGTGTATCCAGTGGCCTGGTGAACCGGAACTGGAAACTCTAGGGGGGAGATCACAGTGATGAGTTCAAAGTCTGTAGGGAAATTGATCGAAGGAGATGAATGGAACAGTTTGGCTCACATTTAAGGCTTTTATGTTGATCCTTGGGTCCAGTTTTGGGGGGAATTGTCCCGAGATGATGGTTACTTGTTGGAGGGTGGACAGGCAGACTAATGGTGGGTCCAGAGGAGCAGCGGAGCGGACTGTCACTGACTTTCTTGAGGAGGACTTAAACGGATCATGTGAAGGTTTCCCCTTGCTCAGTGTGAGACGAATAATTCCTTCCTAGGGGAGATGGACCAGGCTTATCCAGCGGATCAGGGAATTATCCTGCCGGAGAACAAAAAAGGTGAAAACCTTCAGAGAGGCAAAGGCTTACAAGTTAGACTCAGCTAATCTTAGTGAGGCTAGAGTACCCAATACTGGCAAACACTCTGGCGTTGAGGTGGTGACAGTCCGCTGATCAAATACTCCTCTGGTGATGACCCAACACGCCCCAGGTGTGGGGGGAAAACCAGAAGAGGCCCTCCAGGCCAAACAGGGGAAAGGGTACCATCTAGTGGGTAGAAGGAGAAACTCAAAAGAAAACACAAAAACATTCCCTACAAACAGAACCGTAACAATTTTTCTCAATATATTTGGGCAAGTTGGAGATTCTTGTTATTACATTGACATCAATTTTTGCCATCAAAATATCCATATTTTTTATGTTACAAAGGTAATAAGGTCTTGTCCTCGATTCTAATAACACTATTGGCATGAAATTTTGATTCTCAAAGTGTTTGCCTGAGTGCCAGTATAAAGGGTTAATACTGAGTTTTATCAACCAAAGTAAATCACAACATATTTCTGATTAACTTCGTAATGCAAATAGACACATCTAAACCACTGAAAATATTTAAAAGGAA
>NW_015151510.1:148371-149867 GCF_000732505.1 Cyprinodon variegatus
TGAAAAGGTGGCCATGTTTGAGGTGGAGGTACGAGGAAACACGTTTAACTCTAAAGAAGTCAGAAAAGTCATGATCAAAGTCTACCGACCAGTACACCTGATTCAAACTGACAAACCCATCTACCTCCCTGGACAGACAGGTAACTCAGTCAATGTTCTCTTTGACAAACCTTTAATGATGATTTCAGATTATATAAATACTTTGTTTAATCACAGTCTGTCTAAAACCTTCATATAATCTTCCCATAGTTCAGTTCAGAGTGGTCTCAATGGATTCAAAGTTAAGACCAATTAATCAGCTGGTAAGTGGCCAAATGTTGCTCTTCCTTTCAACAACTACACAGATTCCTTTGTGGTCTAAAAAAAACCCAAACAGGATGCTTGACTGATGTTATGGTAATGGTGTAACGACCCAACAATAAGCCCATGAGCAACATTATCTGGGTGGGCCCCATACAGTTTAATAAATCGGCCAAGAAGACACAATTACGAAATTCTTAGTAATATATGATGACACCTCACAATTCATGGTGGCAGCGCACCACCACGTTACAGACATCCCAACTTCCTAAAAGTCATTTCAGGGAGACGCTTATCTACGCTCTGGGTTACCCATAATTCCAAGGTGCAGTGTAAAAAAAATAAAATACTCAAGTACATTGTTCTTTTAAGATCTTTATCGCGGTTTGAAGCATATTATAGGAGTGTATTTTTTTACCAACCATCTAATGAACTATACACAGTTACTAATATAGTAATTAAAACAGGATGGTGTCGTGTTTAAACGGCTCACCATGCTGTTGAAATCTGGCATGTGTTGCTGTATAAATACGGTCCAGTGCGGTCACTCACTTAAGTATCAGGTGGGTTCAAGTAGGATTTTTTCGAATCATTACATCTGCGAAGAGATGTCATAGACTACAATTGGGTATGGGCCCACGCCCTCTTAGGGGCCCTATACACATTTCATTATTATTTCTTAATGTTTTCTGCATAATATACACAGTAAGTATAAAGTAATCCCTTTAAAGCATTTAGATTAAATATCATAATGAAAAAGCAACTTATCATGTTGTTTATTTTTTAAAATTTGAAACAGTTTCTTTTTTTCCTCCTTTGTCCAACAGTACAGCTTCATTGAACTTGAGGTAAGATTATCTGCACTTTTCCTGTCTTAAACACAAACATTTAAATCTATTTGTTTTTGCTACATCTACAGCAAACCACACTTCACTGTAGTACATAAAGCAAAAGCACAGTGTTAAAAATAGCTACACAGGATGCAAACAACCAAAGCAGGAGCTTAATGTTTGAGAAGGAAAATGAACCTTGGTACAAAAGAGTTAAATCTCAAATCTAAAACCAGCTTTTGAATAAAAATGTTCCAGTATAGGTTTCAATTCTATTCCGTTTATTTCTATAGCTCCAATTCACATCATGTCATCTCAGGTCACTTTCCAGTTCACCAGATCATCCAGTCAGATTGATTCAAAGTT